>NW_026553141.1:0-20038 GCF_027596085.1 Anoplopoma fimbria | reverse complement strand
TGTAATGTGTGAAACTAAAAGTCAAGATTCAGATATGCTTCTTATGCCTCCTTGCCGTCAACAGCTGTAGCCAAGAATACATGTGCTAATTATGCTAATTGCACCCAAATGTCTGGATAAAATGATGAAGTGAGGACAATATCGACAGGCACGGACATAAACTGTAACATGATTGGTTGGTAGAGGCATACTACCAGGAGGTGGCTCCCTGACAACTAAATGTCTGCACTGTATGTACTTGAAGAATTGTATTGACATTGATTCATTCTTTTATTTATTATTATATTATAATAGTAATATTTATCTACTGATTGTTCTTATCGCCTACACAATGACTTTCAATCAGGTAACACATTGATCACACAGCGCACAGTATGAAGCAGAAGCATGTGAAAGGGTCCACTCCACCCACAGGTTTGGTTGCTCTGGTGGCAAAGTTTCTTTTTTTTCAGAAACTCTGTCGAATTATGTGATCCAGCACGAGAAGATCTGTACTGATTCAATACTAGCGCCAAACTAAAAATGTGTGGACATAATGTAGAAAATGGTCTGACTTGAAATTCAAAACGGTGCGAGCTAAATAAGAAATAAAAAGGACCTATAATTGTAGATGTGGCCTGCAGCTAGGATGGAATACACAGTGTGGCCATTGATCCATATGTGCTCCTCATTTTTTGGAAGTAATGAACCTAGCTAAGTGTCCCTCTCATAAGTCCTTAAATATCTGTCTTGTTGCATTTCCTGCTTAGTATTTTCTGTTTTCTCTGCAGTTTCTCTCTGTTGTTTTCTGGTGCTGAGGTTCATCTTGACAGAAAGCCACATATCAACATCCCACATACTAAACGTCCATGCTCTCCAGATTCAGAGGGACACAGCAGTTCAACCAAACAAATAAACTCAGCAGAAGTTCAGTGAGGAAGACTCTCTTTACACTCAGCTGATTGTTGGTTAACCAACCACATTCTGCCACGGTTTCCCTAAGCCAATCCCATAGTTGCTCTCAACATTTTTAAACTGCTCTCTACTCTTCTGCTGTCAGTTGTCATAGCAGTATGAACCGATGCAACCCTCCTCCACAACATTCACATCCAGTCACCATCATATCCAGACCTGCTCCTCATCCCATCATTGGATCTTTAGCAACTCCCTGCACCACCTCCTTCAGAGTTTGGACTCCAGGGGGATTATTCTTGATCCAGTCACAGCATCTCTACCCCTTTTAATATACTACCTCCAGATAAAGCCTCTCTATGAAGTCTCTCCTGATTGAAATGTATATGTTGTTCTTAGTATTTACATGTTTGGGACATGATAGTCCTAGAATAAAAGATGCAGATCTAAGACATACTAAACCTAGGTGTCAACATGCAGTATGAATGTGAGCAGCAAGATGTCTGCCTTGAGTTATTTCCAGTAATACAGACCTGCAGCAGACATCCACTCTGTTAAATCCCTTCTAATGAGTCTCCATCACAACAGGCTTTTTTCTGTCCTCTTCGTTCACCTTGTGTCTTTCTCTCCCGGCCCATCGGTCGGCTTAACGTATTTCACTTTGCTCATTACAATGTAGTGAGATGGCTTGCTGCCTCAATCGATTCCTCTGTCCACTCTCATTTACTTTACAAGGGTCCTGCTTCTAAAGAGCTCAACTGTCTTTTCCCTTGCTGCCTCCTCTTTCTTGTTTTTGATTAAGATGATGTGTACATAAGGACATAAGCTCCCATTGATGCATGCCAGTCTATTGACTCACCAGTGTTGCTTCTGGCCAGTTCTCCCATAAATCCTCCCAAGGTGACGAGGAACCTTTGGGTTTTGTATTGGTTTCTGAATGTCTTGTGTCTCCATTCCTCACACATTTATGCATCAATGCACTCTTTTTTCTTTATTTAAATTTCAATCAAACTCAGTATGCTGTATTTGTTTGGATTGTTAATAGCAATTGTTTCAAAAGCATATAGTATATGACAAAGTAATATTTGTTTCTTGAAACAATGCAGCTCTTCCTGTTTGTTTTCTTGACAATGTTTGCATTCTTGTCATGGTCCTCATGCTTTCATGTGGTGGACAATCTCTGACACTTCCTTTTGTAATGTTTTTTAGTAAGACTCTCTGAAGCTTGATTTATGCTTGCCACATCTGCGAAGGTTGCGAGTGTCCACTAGGCCAAAGTGATGTTTCACCATTGGACGTGTCAATGCAGCAGGTTTTCTCCTGTTCAGTCAGGAACGCTCACGTCATAGATTTTTATCAATTAATTGCAACGATGGAGATACAGTTAGACTTGGCGCTGGTGGCTCCGCTCTTAAAATGCTCCCTGGATTGGCCAAGCAGCTACTAAGCCAAAACAGGGAGCACCATGCATAGACCCCCAAAACAACGGAACCCAACGCCAAGTCTGGTATAACGGCCATGCTAAGCATCAGCCGGACTATGAAAATCTACGTGTCATCCTACCGTTATGTGAGATATCTATGTGTAGCAGCAATGCCTGCTGCAGACCTCAGTAAACATTATCTTAAGCATTATGGTGCAAGCATGCATCCCAAACTAGGTCATCCTACCTTTATGTGAAATATCAATTTGTAACGCAATTGTTCTGCAGCCCTCGCTATGAGGTGTCGCTTCTTCAGAGGAATGCAATAATGCATCCTGAGAGGGGTCATACTACCCGATTCAGTAGTGAAACCCAGCCAACCACTTCCAATGTATTATCTTGCATGGAGGACTAATAGTAGTCTCCAAAGTAGCGCTCATAGCTTTTTGAGCTGCGATTATCTATTATGCGGTGAAAAACATGGACTCCGGTAATAGATCTACCTATGAACCAAAAACCCCAACCTTACATGAGACACCAGTTTGTGCACTAAAGGTATTGAGAAGGGAAGACGCTTATCATTGATTCCTGGATGCTCATTTTTTAAGGCCGTTGAACAGGAGGCGAATAGAGGGGTTCCCAAGCAGGCTACCGAGATCTGCACATCTGAAATTAAACTGAATACCTGCTACGAATGCTTTGATAGAAGAAGGCAGGATTTTCCGGGATTTAAAACACAATAGTGCACAGTGCACAATAAAAGCACAAATCATAGGTTTGTTTACAGGCATGTTTGGAACAGAGAAAGCTGCGCAGAGTCGTAGCGTGGGGGCAGAGGATTCTGAACTCCTGGAATTAAATTGGGACGTAGAGTCCGCAATTATATTATCAAGGTCAGTAAGGAGCGCTGCCTGGATAGTGGAATTCCCCATGACATGTGACCATGCCAGTCATCCGGCAAATCTATTAAAAAATGTGAATAGAATAGCGACTTTTATTTATGATGTTGACAGTTGCCTGATCGCGGAGAACAACTATTGTTTCTTAGACCACAGAGCGTGCATGCAACTACGATGGGATGTACTCTAAGAGTGCGGTAGATTGTAGATTAAAGGAAGAGCGAGCAATTATTTGGTCCAGTCGTCCGCAAACCATTCATCGTTGTAGATTCCCCCGAAACCAATGAAAGGAGCTACATCAGTAAACATTTTGAGACCGACGGAAGTTTCTGCATTATTTTTGTAAAAGAACAATATACAGTACCAATAATCGCAAAGCGACGACCAAACCTTAGATCAGATCTACATCCTTCATCTGGAGCAAAGATTGTGGAGTTTGAGAGGTCAAGAAATCAGAGATAAAAGATTGCCTTGGGGAATAAATATCTTTGAGTTGAGGTGACCTAATAATAACAGCAAGCAAGATTAGTTATGGACACCGAGTCCAAAGCGCTTTTTATGACCTCCTTAATTTGAACCAACTTTTCGAAAGGCAGTGATGCTTGCATGAGAACGCTTTCTAGTGTAATCGTAAAGAAGGTTCCCCTGTAAGACAGTGTCAGGTCGGATATTTGTTACTCTTCTTACTACTATTATAATATAAATTGTTAATGTCATATACATTGAATGTTTTCTACCTCTGTTATGTTGTTCATTCTGTACACATGACATCCATTGCATTTCTGTTCATCCTGGGAGAAGGATTCCTCCTTTGTCACTCTCCCATAGGTTTCTTTCTTTTTTCTCCCCGTTAAAGTTATTTTTTTTTTCCTGTGCCGAGGATGTCGCATGTGTACAGATTGTAAGCCCTCTGAGGCAAATTTGTAATTTGTGATTTTTGCTATATAAAATAAATTTAATTGAATTGAATTAAATGGCTGAATAAGTATCCAGTTCGGGCCTACGATCAGGATAAACTTTACATATGACATCTCTGAGACGCCAAATGCAACGTTTAACTCGGCCATGTTCAGATTCTTTGATATACTGGGTTCACTTTCTTTCAGAATGACTGAGACCTCTCAGCAGTCGACTAACCATCTGTCGGATATTTTGGTTGAACACGGCAGAATTTTTAAATTAAATCAACATCATTAACCTGCATGATTTGATTCCTTAGCTGAGGAGAGATTTCAGCAGCAGGTGGAAAAGTTGCAATCCCATTGAAGCTGCAGGGACTGCATTTCCCAGCGTTCTATGCGGCGTGACTTCAAATGTATGCGTGCCGGTTGCCCAGGTAGCGGCATGGAGAGTCACGACCAGAGCAGTTGTTGTCCCTAGAGGCAGTCGGAACGGGTTTTCAGAACCTGGAGACCGAAATCCATCTCGCTAATGGAGGACTGGATGTTGATGAGAGTAGCGAGGACCAGGTCTTCATCCTGATGATCGCGGTACGGATGTTGTCTTTTTTTTTTTAGCAGTGGTGCTAGCGCCAGTGGAAGCAGAGGCATTAGCAGTGACAGCGGGGGCGAGGACTTCTTGGATGTATTGTTCGTATGAGTGGGGGGAGGGGCGACAGGAGGAACTGCGGCCTGATCGTTGACATTTTCTTGCCAGGCGAGAGCTATGGCGAATGGTACGGCTCTCTTCGAGAGATGCGCTCCTCTTCGATATGGTACCCATTAGAGCCCGACCGATATATCGGCGGGCCGATATTATCGGCCGATATTAGGCATTTATCAAACTATTCGGTATCGGCAAAATAATGGCCGATAAATGAATATAAAAAAAATAAAAAATAAAAAGTATTGGCGTTGCATAGTTTGTCCACCAGGGGGCGCTCTAACGTCCCAAACCCGCTGATTCAGGCAGAGTGAATGACGGAGATCGACGGAGATCATCGGTGTTGTGTTGTTCATGTGTGCAAGTGCGTTCATGGTAAGTTGGCAACTGTCACGAGACATACATTGCTTGAATAACAATTAAAATAACATCCCCATCAATTCTCTAAAGTCGATAAGCATGACTTAATTCATGACTACCATGTCCAGTTTTGCTGTTGTTACGTGTTAGATGAGAGTGAAATGGATTTAGCCAACATTAATTGTTACAGTATAGTTGACTGACTGTCGGTTTAACTCTTGACAATGTGACTGAAGATGTATTTCTTTAATAGCATTACAGCAATGAGACGTATCATCTCTCCCCGGCCCGTTATTTGGAAAACTGTTTTTTTAAACGTCTTTCTTGCGCGGTCGCGCATGTGCGTGCGCGCTTTTACCACACACACGTAACGCTGCTCTATTCCTCTTATAACATGTATTAGTCCAAATTAATTCGTCAAAAAGGAGACTAAATTTAGCAAACTAAACAGTGAGTAAACCTACTTTATGTAAAATGCTGCTTCAGACTCTTTTGCTCTGTGAAAATACTTACTGTGTCCAAGTATGCATTTTCACAGATGCACAGATGTGAAAATGTATGTACATTTAAAATAATTTCTAGATCTTGACAAGTTGTTTTAATTATTATTAACTGTAAGAGAAAGTTACCCTGATATTATTGTTCAGTTCCAAGTACATGATGATGATGATAATAATATCATCATCGATTTTCTTTTAATTATTACTGTCAATAATAATAATAGTAGTAGTAATAGTTGTGTCTGTAGCAGCAATAATTTTGTTTTTATTTAGTATGTCTCACCTGGCTTGTTTATTTATATTTTGACAGATGGCAAATCGTGGCCGAAGTCAAGTATGGGAGTATTTCACAAAAGGCCCATCAAATACAATCACATGCAACATCTGTACAGCCTCTGTGAGCCAGGGATCTGGCAGCCTCAAATTTAAAAATACATCCAACTTGTGGGCACACCTTAAATCAAAACACCAAGACATCTACCAAAAAGATGCACAGCCTCAAGTTCAACTTCCAACCACAACATTGACACAGCCAACCCTAAAACAAGTGTTGGAGAAAACCATAAAATGGACTCCAAATGATCCAAGAACTGAAGAAATGGACAAACTCCTGATGGAGATGATAGCCACTGACATCCTGCCTTTTTCAGTTGTTGAGGGTGCAGGGTTTAAAAGGGTTATGGCCAAGGCAGAGCCCAGATACCCATTAAAAACAGAGAAATTTTTCCGTGCAAAGAAGATGGACGAGATGTATACAGGAGTCGTCAGCAAAAACAATAAAATAAAGTTTATTTTTAAACTGCATTACCTTATTATTTTAGTGAGGACTCATAAATAACTACAAATAACCAATGTTAGGTTTTTTTTTTTTTTTTTTTTTTTTTTTATATCGGCCGATATATCGGCATATCGGCTTTTTAAATCACAAAATATTCGTATCGGTATCGGCCTTAAAAGTCCTATATCGGTCGGGCTCTAGTACCCATCATCCGACTCGAGATGAGACATGATAAGCATGGATATGTTAAGTAGCGTGAATAACCGGAAGACTGTAGCAGTACTGTCTGTAACAGCGTTGATGTAGCAAGGATCAGTGAGAGGGGAGTCATATTTAAATGGACTGCCTTTGGTGAGAGTGGGCTGTGATTGGTGTGTGGCCGATTAGAAGCAATGATTCAATCGGCTGGCTGTCAGCTGGTTACAGCTGGGGGCGTATGACTTCCGTGTTCTGCATGAACTGACGCGATGCTTAATTTTGTGCACATCCAACTACAGTGACGGGGATGGGCGGAGGAAATGGAGAACTTTGAGGAGCTTTGAGAATGTCTGTTGCAGCAATACGTCCGTGCGCTTGTGTAGAAAGTATGACCGGAGTGTCAAAATCGTTTTTATCACCTGGTTTACAATGGACACGCAATTAGTAGCCTGGCTGTTTACGACAGAAGCAGTCTCAGTTAAGACACAACTGACAAATATGCGGGATAAATAGCATACGAAATAAAAAAAACTAGCCACTACACAATCAGTAGTGTCTCTTTCTAATGAATACAGTGGATGGGCAGATTGTAATGTTTCATCAGGGAGAGGTTGCGTTGGTTAAAATATATTATTTACCTGAACCAGATCATTCATATTATGTCATCTATAGTGTTTATAGCAGATTACCAGTGTGTTTTCTTGCCAGATTTGCTCTGGCACACAGAGAAAAGAGACCCGACACCGGAACTATGGCTGACAATCACGAGCCACAATCACGAGTATGCGTCGTGGAGCTCTGCCCCACGATGCATACTCTGTGAACCGCCCAGTTGGTTGGAAAGGACGCGCTTCCCTCCAAATGGCTGCAGAGTCGAAGAAATCAGACTCAGTGTGACTATGAAGAGAGTGTGACTATAAATACAGTTGTATGTTCACCCCTTTACTTTTGACTTGATGGATCCCACCCATGGTCAATATAATGTCAGGACAACATAAAAACAGGTTAAAGGCAGAAAACCAGTCATTTTTCCTTTTACCTTTTAGTAGTGTAGCAGTGTTTTTGGCCACCCTAAACCTCTGGTTTAGTTGGCCAGATTAATCAAGGGGCAGACACATTGCCGGCTTGAGTTACGGCAATTCTATTCTCTGTCACTACTTCATCTCCAGTTCTAACAGGAGATAAAGGATCGGTCAAAGATGATATAAGAGGTATGTGATTGGACAAAGCACGTCCAAACCAGTTATGATATGGATTATAGGGACGGGCACCAGAGTTAATCTTTGATTTGGTGAACCCTGAAGTTACCCTTCAATTAAGCATTGTAGTGATAGCAAATCCAGATAAGATAGGTCAGTTGTTTCTATCTATTTTTGCTTCTTTTTCTGTCCTTTTACATCAATTCTGGAGTGTGAATGTAGCTCCTTTCTAGCTGACTAGAACCATCATCATTATGGAGCAGCTAACAGGGTCACTCTGTATAGAACTGTGGACCTTGAACTTTTGTTGCGCTTATTATTAGACCTAATTAAATGAGGCGCACATCAGTGTGTTAAGCTGTAGCAGCAGTTAAAGCATGATCAACAGTGGAACTCGTAGGCTCTGTTGGGGAATAAGTAGTGCTGCTTAAGTCCACTGTTAAATAGGTAAACAAGTGGAGACACACACACACCAGCCAGCTCCCACCGGCTATCTCACATTGATGTAGAAATGGGATGACTTAGAAAGAGATGGACCAGAGAGAGAGAGAGAGAGAGAGCTATCAAGAAGAGTAGCTGCATCAAAGATGAGCTCCTGAACAATTCTCAAACTTTGGACCTAAAAAAGTGGGACAGTGTGAAAATTACCTTCAGAAATCTTCAGAAAAGCACCCTAAAGGAGAGGTAACCCCACTAATAAGAAAGACTTGAAAAGGAAAACACATTTCTGGATACATTTTTTGATTCAAAACAACTAGCTACAGCTGTCAACTGCTAACTGCCACTGTAAACTACCAACATTCCAAAGGAGAAACTGCATTAGAAAGAAGCTAACAGAAGAGGGACAGTAACTAACATTTTGTGAAGACAACACATTATAGAGGATCCTTGTTGGTAATATCCCTGGTAAACCCCAGGTAGTTTCATTTTTATTGTATTGGTTTGTATTGGTGGGCTAGAAAAGCTAGAAAAGCTAACATAGTAGCCTAGCTCCTCTTGAGGTAAACAAGTGGTTGCCATGGAAACCGAGCTGCAGTCAGCTGAGCTCAACACAGTTCACAGAGCAGAGAGCAGGGAGGTTGAGTACCCTGCTAAATGTAAAACTGTAACAGCTGAGGAGAAACACAAGGAAAACACCCTGCGGGAAAACCCAGAGGTCCTCTTCACGGACTACATTCAGCAAAATGAAAAAAGAAAGAAGAACAACCTCATTTTCTTCACTGAGTCCTTTTACATCTGGAAGGAGATTCTGTGCAATAATTATCTATATGTATCCAGTGAGGGCATCGGCTCAGGGGGCAGATTAAAGATCTGTAAAGATGAGCACCTTGACAAGGACGACGAAGGAAAGGTCATGGTCCAAGGAAATGTAGCCAACCTGGAGTCCTTTGAAGAGGCATTTCCCCTGCTGAGAGCTGAGGTAGACACCAAGAGTATCAGCGTCCCCTCTGACAGTGAGGATGATGAGAGCCCAGCAGAGACACGCAACACCTTGGCCATCTCTGCCCCTCCCACACCTACTCCAATAGGCTGAAGGAGAGTCTGGCCCTGCTGGAGCTGGACTTTACTGAATTCAAAGAGCTCACCCAGTCCAGACTGAGTGACTCCCCAGACAACACTCTGCAGCAGCTTAAAGAGGAACTCCAGCAGCTTAAAAAGGACAACCAGACCATGGCATCAGACCTAAGAGGGAGTCTAAAGGAGCTGAAACAGGAGAACAGTGCTCTCCGTGCCCAGTTGGCCAAAGTGAAGGAGGATGCTGAAAAGAGAGAAAAGAGTTTCACCAGGCAACTCCAACACATGAAAGACCAACTCTCAGCAGCCCCCACAGTGACAAGTACAGAGACACAGACTATGCCTGCCTGTGTCCCGAGCCCCTGCCTTGTCTCTGCCCCACCCTCTCTGCCCTGCACCCAGCCCACCAACACCCAGCTATGCAACACTCTGGCACCTCCTGATTCATCCACACAGCCAGCAGCCAGCAGCCAGCTCTGTCCAGCTCAGCTTCCCTCCACCCAGCCTGAGGAGCAAGCCCCAGAAGTGGTCCTGCTGACTGACTCTAATGGAAAATACCTGGACACAGACAGGCTTTTTCCTGGTCAGAGGGTGCTGTTTAAACGTTGCAGCACCACAGGTCAGGCCATGAAGCTGTTGAAAAAGGAGACCCTTAGCAACCCTCAATGCCTGGTGATCCACACAGGTACAAATGACCTGCACACCCTCCATAAGGACACTGCTGAGCAGTGAGGAAGATGGCGGAACAGGCCAGTGAGGAGTTCCCCAACGCCCGCATCGTCATCTCCACCCTGCTGCCCAGGACAGACATGCCGCCTCAGGTCATCCATGACATCAACATGGAGATCAGAAGAGGATGTGCTGCCCTTCCTAATGTGCACCTGGCCACCACCCGGCCATCGGCACCTGGGACCTCTATGATGGACTCCATCTACACAGAGAGGCCGTGAGAATTTTTGCAAAGACCCTGAAAGACACGGCCCTGGGACGCAGTCCTTTCATCCCCTCCTCTACTAGGAGCTTTAGAGGCCGGCCCAGACCTCCTACCCACCACCAACTCAGGTTCATCCCTCAACCAGAAAGGAGACACAGCCGCTCAGCCTGGGCCACCACTGCTCAGCACCCCCTTGTGCACTCCCACCCTCTACACAACCATCACCCCACCACTGTGAAGGACAGGCAGGGGAGGACCCCCACCACAGGCCCTAGCCCCAGACCCCTCCACAGCATCAGCAGGACAGCTACGGAACAGCCCCTGGCCCCAGACCCCCTCCACAGCATCAGCAGGACAGCTACGGAGCAGCCCCTGGCCCCAGACCCCCTCTACAGTATCAGCAACAGAGCTATGCAGCAGCCCCTGGCCCCAAACTACCTCCACATCAGCAGCAGAGTTATGCTGCAGCTGTTGCCAAGCCTGTTGCCACAGCCCCTCACCCTGCTACTTCAGAGCTGGGAGACATTAGAGAGATGCTCCACATCCTGTGTAATCGCCTCCTATTGAACTGATAAGTACACATCAGCAAAGAGTCACACAGCAATAGATGAAAATTCTGATGACATTTTATTATTACTGTTCCACTGTAGCTCACCCGCTTGATTTGATTATACTTTCTATGAATGTAATTTAATACTCTTTATTTATGGAAGGGTAATCTTCACAACTGTCTCACCAAATAGGTTCATGTTTTTTGATCAATTTAAATGCGTTCTTTTCAAATAAGCTGCTGGAACATTCAGGGCCTCTACTCCTCAACCTTTGGGCTGAAGAGCACGAACCCTGAATTCCTAAAATCTATTGAAAATGTTGATATTCTTGTGTTAACAGAAACATGGTGTCAGAATGATGCGCTCACTCACTGTCCTTCAGGATATCATGAAGTCATGGTGCCCTCTATAAAGGCCAAAACAATACGCAAGGGCAGAACTTCTGGGGGATCTTGGTCTGGTATAGAGGAGAGCTGACCAATCACATTTCACCAGTAAAACAAGGGAAGTCACACGTATGGCTAAAGCTTGATAAAAGTATTGGACTAGCTGACAGAGACATACATCTATGTGCTGCCTACATTCCTCCAGCAGAGTCTCCTTACTATGAGGAGGATGTCTTTGATACTCTCCACACAGAGATCAGCCATTTCCAGGCCCAAGGAAATGTGCTGCTGTGTGGAGACCTAAATGCAAGGACTGGATGTGAGCCTGACTTCCTAGATCCACAGGGCAACAGCCATGTGTTTGGTCAAGCCCCTCTCTACATCACACCAACCATCATCAACCGGAACAACGGGGCGGCTGTGGCGTAGTGGAGAGCAAGGTAGTTCTCCAATCAGAGGGTTGGTTCGATACCCGGCTCCGGCAGTCGATGTGTCCTTGGGCAAGACACTTAACCCAAAAGTTGCTCCCGAAGGCTTGCCATCGGTGTGGACTGGATGATGAATGTTAGTTAGAGTCTGATGGTGGCACCTTGCATGGTAGCCTGTCATCAGTGTGTGAATGGGTGAATGATATGTAATATACTACTGACTGTAAGTCGCTTTGGATAAAAGCGTCTGCTAAATGACTGTAATGTAATGTAATGTACAACCTTGACTGTCAAATAAATCAAAGTGGCAGGGAGGTAGTGCACCTCTGTCGGGCCTTAGGCCTGTACATAGTTAATGGTAGGTTCAGAGGGGACTCTTTAGGGAGATTCACATACTCCTCAGCTCTTGGCTGTAGTGTAGTCGACTATGCTCTCACTGACATGGACCCCTCCACTATCAGTGCGTTCACTGTCAGGCAGCAATCCCCTCTCTCAGACCACAACCAAATAAATGTCTACTTTCAAACCTCGAATCAACTCAAACCCCCCAAAAAGGAGTCCAGTAAGCTGTACAAACTCAACCCAACATACAGTGGTGACAAATTCTTCATGGCGTTAAATTCCCCTGATCTAATTAGTAAAATATTAGAATTCAGGGGAAATCAGTACGACACGACCAAAGTTGGTGTTGCCACACATGACCACTGTTGACGTCAATACACTATTTCACGAGGCAGCTATTAAAGCCAACCTTGCCAAAGTGAAGAGACAGTATAAGAAAAAGCGAAATAATGAAAAATGGTTTGACAATGAATGAAAAGTATCAGAAAAGATCTGCAAAAAATATCGAACTTAAAACATCGCCAACCAAACAACCAAGACTTACGAATTAGATTTAGCGAAACACTCAAAAGATATAAATACACAATTAGGAACAAAAAACAAAATTATACAAAAGAAAGATTAGAGGAAATTGAAAGCTCCATACATCAAAACCAATTCTGGGATATGTTGAATAACTTGAGCACAACAAAACCACAGGCATTACCCATTCAAGATGGTGACATTTGGAAATCACACTTTCAAAATCTCTATAAAGACATTCCACCAAATGAACTTAATTCAAACCACAAAATTATTAGAAAAAACTCCAAACATTAGAATTGACAATTAAAAACAATCAAAACCCTCTTGACTTCCAATTTACTTTGGAAGAATTGATGGAAAAAATTAAATTTATCAAAACGAAAAAAAGCTTGTGGTCCAGACAGCATTAAAAATGAAATGCTTAAAAACAGCACTCCTGAAATGCAGGGTGCAGTTCTCAAGTTGTTTAACATAGTACTATGTTCAGGCTGTTTTCCTGACATCTGGTGTCAAGGGCTTATTTCTCCAATTTATAAATGTGGAGACAAATTGGACCCCAATAACTACCATGGCATCTGCATTAGCAGTTGCCTGGGGAAGTTATTTTGCAGTATTATAAATAACAGAATCTTAGATTATCTTGACCAACACAACATCCTTAGTAAAACTCAAATTGGCTTTCTTCCAAAACACCGTACCACTGATCATGTTTATACCCTTCACACGCTCATTCAGAAACATGTACACCAAACAAATGGAAAAATATTTGCTTGTTTTTATTGATTTTAAGAAAGCATTTGATTCAATTTGGCATAAAGGACTATGTTACAGACTTCTGCAATCTGGTATTGGAGGCAAAGTCTATGACAAAATCAATGTATTTGAACAATAAGTGTGGTGTAAAAATAGGAGAAAAATGCACTGATTTCTTCACCCAGAGAAGAGGCGTTCGTCAAGGCTGCAATCTGAGTCCGACACTTTTCAACATATATATAAATGAACTAGCAGTGCAGTTGGACCAGAGTGCAGCCCCGGGCCTATGTCTCCTAGACAGAGAGGTGAAGTCTCTGTTCTATGCAGATGACCTGGTTCTGTTGTCTCCCACAGAACAGGGACTCCAACAACAGCTAGACCTACTGGAGGATTACTGTCAGAACTGGGCCCTGGCAGTAAATCTAAAGAAGACAAACATCATGATCTTCCAAAAAAGGCCCAGATGTCAGGAAAACAGACACCATTTTACTACCATAGAACACACCATGAGTTACACCTATCTTGGTCTGACTATTACAGCCTCAGGGAGTTTCAGCCTGGCAGTGAATGCACTAAAAGAAAAGGCCAGAAGAGCCCTCTATGCAATTAAAAGAAAATTTTATAATATCCAAATTCCAATCAAAATCTGGTGTAAATTTTTTGATAATGTGATCAAGCCCATTGCGCTGTATGGTAGTGAAGTATGGGGTCCACTCAGTCACCATAGCTATACTAGATGGGACAAACACCCCACAGAAGCCCTACATGCAGAATTCTGCAGAATGATCCTCAACATTCAAAGAAAAACACCAACAAATGCATGTAGGGCAGAATTAGGCAGATATCCCCTGATAATAAACATTCACAAACGAGCACTACATTTTTGGAATCACCTACAAATTCTCAAGACACCCTCCATTTTAAAGCCCTCCAAAGCCAAGAGCTGAACCTAGAAAAGAGTCCCCTGAGTCAGTTGGTGTTGAGACTAACTGCTCCTACACAGCAAAACCCTGACCAGTCTCACACCAACACTGCTTTCCAAATACCAATTAGAGTAAACCAAATTGTAAAGCAAAGCAAAGAAACATATTTGGAACATTGGAAAAAAGAAACTGAAAGTCAAAGTAGATTAGAATGTTATCTGGCCCTAAAAAGAGATTATGAATTGGCAGAATATCTCTTTTCTGACCAAGTACAGGCTCAGTGACCACCAATTGGCAATCGAAAAAGGCAGACAGAAGAAATCTTGGCAACCAAAAGAAAACAGAATATGTGGTCACTGTTCGACAGGTGAGGTTGAGTGTGATACCCCTATAATTGGAGCACACTCTCCGGTCCCCCTTTTTGAAAATGGGAACCACCACCCCGGTCTGCCACTCCACAGGCACTGTACCCGACTTCCACGTGACAGTGAAGAGACGTGTCAACCAAGACAGCCCAACAATGTCCAGAGCCTTTAGCATCTCCGGTCGAATCTCATCCACTCCTGGCGCTTTGCCGCTGAAGAGCTTTTTAACTACCTCAACGACCTCCGCCAGGCATATGGATGAGTCTTCCCCTGAGTCTTCAGACTCTGCCTCTTCCACAGAGGACGTGTTGGTCGGGTTCAGGAGTTCCTCAAAGTGTTCTTTCCACCGCTCGACAATATCCCCAGTCCGGGTCTGCAGTTCTCCCCCCCTGCTGAGCACAGCCTGAGAAAAGCCCTGTTTCCCCTTTCTGAGTCGTCTCACGGTTTGCCAGAACTTCCTTGAGGCCATTCGAAAGTCCTTCTCCATGGCCTCGCCGAACTCCTCCCACACCCGGGTTTTTGCCTCAGCAACCGCCGCAGCTGCAGCCCTTCTGGCCAACCGGTACCTGCCTGCTGATTCAGGAGACCCCTCGGCCAACCAAGCCCGAAAGGCCTCCTTCTTCAGCTTGACGGCCTCCTTCACCACTGGTGTCCACCAGCGGGTTCTCGGATTGCCGCCACGACAGGCACCGATCGCCTTCCGACCACAACCCCTAGCAGCAGCTTCCACAATGGAGGATTTGAACATGGCCCACTCGGATTCCATGTCCCCAGCCTCCCCGGGATGCACGAGAAATTATTCCGGAGGTGGGAGTTGAAGACCTTGCTGACAGGATCCTCAGCCAGACGTTCCCAGTTCACCCTCACTACACGTTTGGGTTTACCGGGTCTATCTGGCAGCCTCCCCGCCACCTGATCCAACTCACCACCAGGTGGTGATCAGTTGACAGCTCTGCTCCTCTCTTCACCCGAGTGTCCAAGACATACGGCCGCAGGTCTGATGACACAACTACAAAGACGATCATAGACCTTTGGCCTAGGGTGTTCTGGTACCAAGTACACTTATGAACCTCCCTATGCTCAAACATGGTGTTTGTTATGGACAGTCCATGACTAGCACAGAAGTCCAACAACAAAGCACCACTCGGGTTCAGATCGGGCAGGCCGTTCCTCCCAATCACACCCCTCCAGGTTTCTCCATCGTTACCCACGTGAGCGTTGAAGTCTCCCAGAAGAACTATGCAGTCCCCAGTCGGCGCCCTTTCCAGAAAACCACCCAAGGACTCCAAGAAGGCCGCGTACTCCGAACTGCCGTTTGGTGCATAGGCACAAACGACAGTCAGAGACTTTCCCCCTGCGATTCCCAGTCGCAGAGAGGCGACCCTCTCGTTCTCCGGGGAGAACTCCAGAACAGCGGCGCTCAGCCGGGGGCTTGTGAGTATCCCCACATCCGCCCGGCGCCTCTCACCCTGGGCAACTCCGGAAAAGGAAAAAGTCCAGCCCCTCTCCAGGAGTTTGGTTCCAGAACTGGTGCTATGCGTGGAGGTGAGCCCAACTATATCTAGTTGGTAGCGTTCCACCTCCCGCACCAGCTCCGGTTCCTTCCCCGCCAGAGAGGTGACATTCCACGTCCCTAGAGCTAGTCTGTGATGCCGGGGGTCAGCACGCCCAGGTTCCCGCCCCAGCCTGCCGCCCAGCTCACATTGCACCCGACCCCAATGCCTATCCCTGCGGGTGGTGGGCCCACAGGGTGGCGGCACGATGTAGCTTTTTCGGGCTGGGCCCGGCCGGGCCCCATGTGCCAAGGCCCGGCCACCAGACGCTCGCCGGCGAGCTCCCCTACCGGGTCTGGCTCCAGGAGGGTGCCCCGGTTTCCCTATTCTGGGCGAGGTGCCACAACCTTGCATCGTCCGATTCATTGGGGTTTTGTGAATCGCTCTTAGTCTGACCCCTCCCCCGAGACCACTTTGCCTTGGGAGACCGACCAGGAGCTATTGCCGCCGACAACACAGCTCTCAGGATCACTGGGGCACGCAAACCCCTCCACCACGATAAGGTGGCGATTCATTGGAGGAGGTTATTTACTCTGTTATATTATTATTATTACCTATCTATTCATATGAATTGTATATTTTTATGTTATCTCTTAATGCTTTGGCAATACTGTCTTTGCAACATTCATGCCAATAAAGCATATTGAATTGAAAATTGAGAGAGAGAGAGAGAGAAGAGAGCACCCTCATAGAGAGAAACAAACAGATGCACAGGGGTGTTTCTCATAAAGCTTGAGAGACTGCATTTTTTCATTGGTCCCTGACTTTTATTAGCTGCACAGTCGGCAGTAACAGATCCCCAGAACATTTTCTCACACATAGTGTAGAACAGCAGCTGTTCTAGCCACATTCACATATTGCACTCTCTGAAGTCTTTGTTTTGTCAAGGTTTTTTTCTTCAGAGGAGACATGCACATGTGACTTTCTCTGCTTCACTTTTTATTGGCAGACAAATCAATACGCCAAGACATACTAGTCAGAATAGCCGGCTTCCTGCTGCTGTGGATGCCTCTGAGCTTGATGCTGTTCTTTTATCCGGAACCCAAAGAAGAAATGATGCCTCTGTTAGGAAACACGTCATTCTTCTACTGGGTGTCTATTCTATAATCTATTCAGGCTAGTTTTTGATGTATTTGATGACTATGAAATTAATCCAGCACCACCCATCAGTGATATCGTAAAGTAATGTAGTTACCAAAACTGTTCAATAAGTGAGCCAGGCAGAAGGCCACAACAGCAAAAAGGAACAATAATCGAAACTAGGAGCTCATTGACAAAGACAGACTGATGTTTGGTTTGCAAACACTCGATGGGCCTCATACATGAAACGTTTTACACATAAATTGGATGACTGATTTCTTAATTCCAAATTGTGGGTAGGTAAGTGGAAAATGTGCTCATTGTTGGATCACTGGAATAATAGTAGCAGGGAAATTTGAGTGTCACACAAAAAAAAAACTGAAATTGGCACCAATAAAATCTGCAGAACTAAAATACACAGATAGCCACTGAAACAAAGTAAAAAGTGTTGATGTCGCTTGACTGACGTGGGTAACAAGTCACGTGACTATAGCGACTCTAGTGAGACATGTGACCAATGAATGACTAACGAATCAAGTGACTACTGGCTTGACAAAATAAGTCACCGTTGACTTTTAGTGTCACACGGGTCAGTACAGCGGTGTCCTGGGTGAAAGTCCTGTGTTTGTTCACTCAAAAAAAAAGAAAAAGGTTCTTGGCCATCATAAACATGAACAAAAATATGAGCTTCAGAGCAGGTTAGAAAACTGGTACTATCTGCTTTTTTGAGAAATTGACGTGAGATTTAACATGGAGTCTAATGGAGCAGTTGGTTGGAGTTAAATTTGCTTTCAGGCACATGGAATCAAATGTGTAAGACTGTTGGATTCCATAGTGTTATGGCTGCGACTAGGACAAGTTTATCTACAATTTGACCAAAAAATATATGCCTGAAGAGTGAAAATTGTTGGAATTCTGGCAACTTTGAAATATTTTGAAGCTCCTCTCAATCTAGCGATGACATCACACGCTCTAGGTCTGAACATTCCATCCAATACACACCCATTATAAAATCTGAAAAAGATTTTCCTGAAACTTAAACTCTGATGTCATGAAATCTGTGCTAGCTATCAAAATGCCCATTTGACCCAATATAGCACACGATTCTCGACCAGGCCGCACATTTTACAGCCTTGTTGCTACACAGCCACACAGAACAAGGGACCTGATCAGATCTCACTTATGTTAAAATGATCGGTTAAGTTACGTGACGCTATTAACTAACCAGCTAACGCTACCGAGAGCCACTGCGCTATTTATAGCAGCTCGTCCATTTTAGTCTTTTAACTTAGCTTCACCTCTTTTATGACAACCGCAGCTGGTTGCTAGGAGACGGGAGTGGAAAAAGGGTGGGGGCGCGAAAAGCTGGTGGCGCAAACAGGAAATCCTGTGTAGACCAGACCGTCTAATTTCGGAGACCGCTCGGTCGAGCCTTCACGGTATTCAAAGGCCGATGTAGATTGCGAAGGCTTCGTCCTCAGAAGGCTGCAGATGCTGGATTGGGACACAGCTATTCAGTATGATGTCCTCCAGAAAAGCAAAATATCTGAAAGTGGGGTGTTGAGTTGAATCTGGGGGGTGTTTTTGTGTTTAATACCAGTTCTGTCAATTGTTTGCACATTTTCTCAATTTTGTCATTAGACTTTATAGAACCGGCTGCACGGTGGTGTAGTGGTTAGCACTGTCGCCTCACAGCAAGAGGGGCCCGGGTTCAATTCCCAGGCTGGACAACCTTCTGTGTGGAGTTTGCATGTTCTCCCTGTGTCAGCGTGGGTTCTCTCCAGGTTCTCTGGCTTCCTCCCACAGTCCAAAGACATGCAGCTTAGGTTAATTGATGACTCTGAAATTGCCCATAGGTGTGAATGTGAGCGTGAGTGGTTGTCTGTCTATATATGTCTGCCCTGTGATAGGCTGGCGACCTGTCCAGGGTGTACCCTGCCTTCGCCCATTGACAGCTGGGATCGGCTCCAGCACCCCCCCGCGACCCTTAACTGGATAAGCGGTTACGGAAGATGGATGGATGGATGGACTTTATAGAACCACCATCATCTGAAGCTTTTTTACAACAAGGCCTTTTGAACAGCCTTTAAATGTGCAGAATCAGATATCAGGAGTCTTTTGGTTGCCTCTCAAAAGCTCTCAACATGTCGACGGCAAGTCAACAACTCAAAGATAACAATGCTGACAGTAAATTACGGCTAAAGTGCAAACAGAGCTAACAGTGTTAACCTGAGGGGGGAATGAAGGGTGGTCGGTACATTCCACAGGGCGTCTGTGGCACACGAGGTAGAGCGCTCGTCCTGCAACCACAAGGTTGGTGGTTCAAACCCCTCTACAGTCAACATGCCGAGGTGTCCTCGAGCGAGACACCCAACCCCAAAAGTTGCTCCCTGGGTGCTTCTTAGCAGCCCACTGCTCCTCCGGGATGGGTTAAATGCAGAGAATTGTAATTTCCCCATTGTGGGACTAATAAAGGCTTAATTATTATTATTATTATTATTATTATTATTGTCGGTCTGGACGGCTTTATCTGTTGTAACTGCCGTATGGGAGCAGAGCGGCCTGTGAGCTAACCAGTGAGGCACGCTTACATGCAGTAACATGCACTAAAAGGCTTCTTCGCATGCACTTACATGCACTAAAAGGATTGATCAAATGCACTTAAAGGCTGGCTACGTCAAAAAAGAAAGGATAAGCTCTGATAGAAAGTTCTTCTTCAATACAGCATGATGTTCATTTAGTAAATGATGGTCCATTTAGAGTCAAATAGAACATAAAGCAGGGTATGCTTTAGGGCGGGGCTGACAATGTGCACTTCATATATACAGTCTAT
>NW_026553140.1:0-2097 GCF_027596085.1 Anoplopoma fimbria | reverse complement strand
TGCTCCATCCGCGAGAAAATGACCGCGACCGCCGGCTGAAAACGTCCGTAAAGAGAGTGCATGAAGTGGGGAAACAGTGGTGCCATCAGCCTGTCTCTCCATGCTGCTCCATCCGCGAGAAAATGACCGCGACCGCCGGCTGAAAACGTCCGTAAAAGAGTGCATGAAGTGGGGAAACAGTGGTGCCATCAGCCTGTCTCTCCATGCTGCTCCATCCGCGAGAAAATGACCGCGACCGCCGGCTGAAAACGTCCGTAAAAGAGTGCATGGAGTGGGGAAACAGTGGTGCCATCAGCCTGTCTCTCCATGCTGCTCCATCCGCGAGAAAATGACCGCGACCGCCGGCTGAAAACGTCCGTAAAGAGAGAGCATGGAGTGGGGAAACAGTGGTGCCATCAGCCTGTCTCTCCATGCTGCTCCATCCGCGAGAAAATGACCGCGACCGCCGGCTGAAAACGTCCGTAAAGAGAGAGCATGGAGTGGGGAAACAGTGGTGCCATCAGCCTGTCTCTCCATGCTGCTCCATCCGCGAGAAAATGACCGCGACCGCCGGCTGAAAACGTCCGTAAAGAGAGTGCATGAAGTGGGTAAACAGTGGTGCCATCAGCCTGTCTCTCCATGCTGCTCCATCCGCGAGAAAATGACCGCGACCGCCGGCTGAAAACGTCCGTAAAAGAGTGCATGAAGTGGGGAAACAGTGGTGCCATCAGCCCGTCTCTCCATGCTGCTCCATCCGCGAGAAAATGACCGCGACCGCCGGCTGAAAACGTCCGTAAAGAGAGAGCATGGAGTGGGGAAACAGTGGTGCCATCAGCCTGCCTCTCCATGCTGCTCCATCCGCGAGAAAATGACCGCGACCGCCGGCTGAAAACGTCCGTAAAAGAGAGCATGGAGTGGGGAAACAGTGGTGCCATCAGCCTGTCTCTCCATGCTGCTCCATCCGCGAGAAAATGACCGCGACCGCCGGCTGAAAACGTCCGTAAAATAGTGCATGAAGTGGGGAAACAGTGGTGCCATCAGCCTGTCTCTCCATGCTGCTCCATCCGCGAGAAAATGACCGCGACCGCTGGCCGAAAACGTCCGTAAAAGAGAGAGCATGGAGTGGGGAAACAGTGGTGCCATCAGCCTGCCTCTCCATGCTGCTCCATCCGCGAGAAAATGACCGCGACCGCCGGCTGAAAACGTCCGTAAAAGAGTGCATGAAGTGGGTAAACAGTGGTGCCATCAGCCTGCCTCTCCATGCTGCTCCATCCGCGAGAAAATGACCGCGACCGCCGGCTGAAAACGTCCGTAAAATAGTGCATGAAGTGGGGAAACAGTGGTGCCATCAGCCTGTCTCTCCATGCTGCTCCATCCGCGAGAAAATGACCGCGACCGCCGGCTGAAAACGTCCGTAAAAGAGTGCATGAAGTGGGGAAACAGTGGTGCCATCAGCCCGTCTCTCCATGCTGCTCCATCCGCGAGAAAATGACCGCGACCGCCGGCTGAAAACGTCCGTAAAAGAGAGCATGGAGTGGGTAAACAGTGGTGCCATCAGCCTGCCTCTCCATGCTGCTCCATCCGCGAGAAAATGACCGCGACCGCCGGCTGAAAACGTCCGTAAAAGAGTGCATGAAGTGGGGAAACAGTGGTGCCATCAGCCTGTCTCTCCATGCTGCTCCATCCGCGAGAAAATGACCGCGACCGCCGGCTGAAAACGTCCGTAAAAGAGAGCATGGAGTGTGTAAACAGTGGTGCCATCAGCCTGCCTCTCCATGCTGCTCCATCCGCGAGAAAATGACCGCGACCGCCGGCTGAAAACGTCCGTAAAGAGAGAGCATGGAGTGGGGAAACAGTGGTGCCATCAGCCTGCCTCTCCATGCTGCTCCATCCGCGAGAAAATGACCGCGACCGCCGGCTGAAAACGTCCGTAAAAGAGAGCATGGAGTGGGGAAACAGTGGTGCAGTCAGCCTGTCTCTCCATGCTGCTCCATCCGCGAGAAAATGACCGCGACCGCCGGCTGAAAACGTCCGTAAAAGAGAGAGCATGGAGTGGGGAAACAGTGGTGCCATCAGCCTGTCTCTCCATGCTGCTCCATCCGCGAGAAAATGACCGCG
>NW_026553139.1:0-10361 GCF_027596085.1 Anoplopoma fimbria | reverse complement strand
AAGTCATAAAAAAGGTCATAGTATAGTATGTTGAAAAAAGTCAAAAAAAGGTCATAGTATAGTATGTTGAAAAAAAAAGCCTTAAAAAAGTCATAGTATAGTATGTTAATATTAATGAAGCCTTCATTAGTCCAACAATGACAAACTACAATTATCTGCATTTAACCCATCACAGAGGAGCAGTGGGATGCCTGGGGAGCAACTGGGGGTTAGGTGTCTCGCTCAAAGACACCTCTGCATGTTGACTGAAGAGGGATTCGAACCACCAACCTCGTGGTTACGGGATGAGCGCTCTACCTGGCGTGCCACAGCAACCCTTTTGAATAAATTCATGAAAAAGTCATAGTATAGTATGTCGAATAAAGCCTAAGTGTAGTATGTTGAAAAAAAAAAAGTCATAGTATAGTATGTCAAAAAAGCCTAAGTTATGTTGAAAAAAGTTTATGTTGAAAAAAGTCATAGTATAGTATGTTGAAAAAAGTCAAAAAAGGTCATAGTATAGTATGTTGAAAAAGTCAAAAAAAGGTCATAGTATAGTATGTTGAAAAAAGTCATAAAAATGTCATAGTATAGTATGTTGAAAAAAGTCATAAAAAGGTCATAAAAAGGTCATAGTATAGTATGTCGAAAAAAGTCATAAAAAGGTCATAGTATGGTATGTCGAAAAAAGTCATAAAAAAGTCAGAGTATAGCATGTTGGAGAAAGCCTAAGTATAGTATGTTGAAAAAATGTTAAAAAAGGTCATAGTATAGTATGTTGAAAAAAGTCATAAAAAGGTCATAGTATAGTATGTTGAAAAAGTCATAAAATGTTGAAAAAAGTCATAGTATAGTATGTTGAAAAAAAGTCAAAAAAGGTCATAGTATAGTATGTCGAAAAAAGTCATAAAAAGGTCATAGTATAGTATGTCGAAAAAAGTCAAAAAAAGGTCATAGTATAGTATGTCGAAAAAAGCCTAAAAAAGTATAGTATAGTTGAAAAAAGTCATAAAAAGGTCATAGTATAGTATGTCGAAAAAAGTCATAAAAAAGGTCATAGTATAGTATGTCGAAAAAAGTCAAAAAAAGGTCATAGTATAGTATGTTGAAAAAAGTCATAGTATAGTATGTTGAAAAAAGTCATAAAAAGTATAGTATGTTGAAAAAAAGTCATAAAAAGGTCATAGTATAGTATGTCAAAAAAGTCAAAAAAAAAAAGGTCATAGTATAGTATGTCGAAAAAGTCATCATAGTATAGTAAAAAAGTCATAAAAAAGTCATAGTATAGTATGTTGAAGAAAGCCTAAGTATAGTATGTTGAAAAAAAGTCATAAAAAGGTCATAGTATAGTATGTCGAAAAAAAAGCCTTAAAAAAGTCATAGTATAGTATGTTAATAAAGTCATTAATGAAGCCTTCATTAGTCCAACAATGACAAACTACAATTATCTGCATTTAACCCATCACAGAGGAGCAGTGGGATGCCTGGGGAGCAACTGGGGGTTAGGTGTCTCGCTCAAAGACACCTCTGCATGTTGACTGAAGAGGGATTCGAACCACCAACCTCAAACGGGATGAGCGCTCTACCTGGCGTGCCACAGCAACCCTTTTGAATAAATTCATAAAAAAGTCATAGTATAGTATGTCGAATAAAGCCTAAGTGTAGTATGTTGAAAAAAAGGTCATAGTATAGTATGTCAAATAAAGCCTAAGTATAGTATGTTGAAAAAGTTTAAAAAAAGTCATAGTATAGTATGTTGAAAAAAGTCATAGTATAGTATGTTCAAAAAAAGGTCAAGGTCATAAAAAAGTATAGTATGTTGAAAAAAGTCATAATAAAAAAAGTCATAGTATAGTATGTATGTCGAAAAAAAAAAAGTCATAAAAAGGTCATAGTATAGTATGTTGAAAAAAAAGTCATAAAAAGGTCATAGTATGGTATGTCGAAAAAAGTCATAAAAAAGTCAGAGTATAGTATGTCGAAAAAAGTCATAAAAAGGTCATAGTATAGTATGTCGAAAAAAGTCAAAAAAGGTCATAGTATAGTATGTTGAAAAAAGTCATAATAGTATAGTGTCGAAAAAAGCCTAAGTATAGTATGTTGAAAAAAAGTCATAAAAAGGTCATAGTATAGTATGTCGAAAAAAGTCATAAAAAAGGTCATAGTATAGTATGTTGAAAAAAAAAAAAGTCATAGTATAGTATGTTGAAAAAAGTCATAAAAAAGTATAGTATAGTATGTTGAAAAAAGTATAGTATAAAAAAGTCATAGTATAGTATGTTGAAAAAAAGTCATAAAAAGGTCATAGTATAGTATGTCGAAAAAAGTCAAAAAAAGGTCATAGTATAGTATGTTGAAAAAAGTCATAAAAAAGTCATAGTATAGTATCTTGAAGAAAGCCTAAGTATAGTATGTTGAAAAAAAGTCATAAAAAGGTCATAGTATAGTATGTCGAAAAAAGCCTTAAAAAAGTCATAGTATAGTATGTTAATATTAATGAAGCCTTCATTAGTCCAACAATGACAAACTACAATTATCTGCATTTAACCCATCACAGAGGAGCAGTGGGATGCCTGGGGAGCAACTGGGGTTAGGTGTCTCGCTCAAAGACACCTCTGCATGTTGACTGAAGAGGGATTCGAACCACCAACCTCGTGGTTACGGGATGAGCGCTCTACCTGGCGTGCCACAGCAACCCTTTTGAATAAATTCATAAAAAAGTCATAGTATAGTATGTCGAATAAAGCCTAAGTGTAGTATGTTGAAAAAAGGTCATAGTATAGTATGTCAAATAAAGCCTAAGTGTAGTATGTTGAAAAAAGTTTAAAAAAAGTCATAGTATAGTATGTTGAAAAAAGTAATAATATAGTATGTTGAAGAAAGTCATAGTATAGTATGTTGAAAAAAAAAAAGTCATAAAAAAAAGTCATAGTATAGTATGTCGAAAAAAGTCATAAAAAGTCATGTTGAAGAAAGCCTATAGTATGTTGAAAAAAGTCAAAAAAAGTCATAGTATAGTATGTTGAAAAAAGTCAAAAAAGGTCATAGTATAGTATGTTGAAAAAGTCATAAAAAAGTCAGAGTATAGCATGTTGGAGAAAGCCTAAGTATAGTATGTTGAAAAAAAGTTATAAAAAGGTCATAGTATAGTATGTCGAAAAAAGTCATAAAAAGGTCATAGTATAGTATGTCGAAAAAAGTCATAAAAAGGTCATAGTATAGTATGTTGAAAAAAGTCATAAAAAAGGTCATAGTATAGTATGTCGAAAAAAGTCATAAAAAGTCATAGTATAGTATGTTGAAAAAGCCTAAGTATAGTATGTTGAAAAAAAGTCATAAAAAGTATAGTATGTTGAAAAAAAGTCATAAAAAGGTCATAGTATAGTATGTCAAAAAAGTCATAAAAAAGGTCATAGTATAGTATGTCGAAAAAAGTCATAAAAAGGTCAAAGTATAGTATGTCGAAAAAAGTCATAAAAAAGTCATAGTATAGTATGTTGAAAAAGTCAAGTATAGTATGTTGAAAAAAGCCTAGAAAAAAGTCATAAAAAAAGTATAGTATGTCGAAAAAAGTTGTTGAAAAAAGTCATAGTATAGTATGTTGGATAAAAAGGTCATAGTATAGTATGTCGAAAAAGTCATAAAAAGGTCATAGTATAGTATGTTGAAAAAAGTCATAGTATAGTATGTTGAAAAAAGCCTAAGTATAGTATGTTGAAAAAAAGTCATAAAAAGGTCATAGTATAGTATGTCGAAAAAAGTCATAAAAAGGTCATAGTATAGTATGTTGAAAAAAAAATAAATGGTCAGAGTATATAGTATGTTGAAAAAAGTCATAAAAAATTCATAGTATAGTATGAAAAAAGTCATAAAAAGGTCATAGTATAGTATGTTGAAAAAAGTCATAAAAATAGTATGTTGATAGTATAGTATGTTGAAAAAAGTCATAAAAAGGTCATAGTATAGTATGTTGAAAAAGCCTAAGTCATAAAAAAAAGGTCATAGTATAGTATGTCGAAAAAAGTCATAAAAAGGTCATAGTATAGTATGTTGAAAAAAGTCATAAAAAGTCATAGTATAGTATGAAGAAAAAAGCCTAAGTATAGTATGTCGAAAAAAGTCAAAAAAGGTCATAGTATAGTATGTCGAAAAAAGTCATAAAAAAGGTCATAGTATAGTATGTCGAAAAAAGTCAAAAAAAGGTCATAGTATAGTATGTTGAAAAAAGAAAGCCTAAGTATAGTATGTTGAAAAAAAGTCAAAAAAGGTCATAGTATAGTATGTTGAAAAAAGTCATAAAAAAGTATAGTATGTATGTCGAAAAAGTCATAAAAAGGTCATAGTATAGTATGTCGAAAAAAGTCATAAAAAGGTCATAGTATAGTATGTTGAAAAAGGTATGTTGAAAAAAAGTAAAAAAGGTCATAGTATGTATGTCGAAAAAAGCCTTAAAAAAGTCATAGTATAGTATGTTAATGAAGCCTTCATTAGTCCAACAATGACAAACTACAATTATCTGCATTTAACCCATCACAGAGGAGCAGTGGGATGCCTGGGGAGCAACTGGGGGTTAGGTGTCTCGCTCAAAGACACCTCTGCATGTTGACTGAAGAGGGATTCGAACCACCAACCTCGTGGTTACGGGATGAGCGCTCTACCTGGCGTGCCACAGCAACCCTTTTGAATAAATTCATAAAAAAGTCATAGTATAGTATGTCGAATAAAGCCTAAGTGTAGTATGTTGAAAAAAAAAAAAAAGTCATAGTATAGTATGTTGAATAAAGCCTAAGTATAGTATGTTGAAAAAAGTCATAAAAAGGTCATAGTATAGTATGTTGAAAAAAGTCATAGTATAGTATAGTTTGAAGAAAGCCTAAGTATAGTATGTTGAAAAAAAAAGTCATAAAAAGTCATAAAAAAAAAGGTCATAGTATAGTATGTCGAAAAAAGTCATAAAAAGGTCATAGTATAGTATGTCGAAAAAAGTCAAAAAAAGGTCATAGTATAGTATGTCGAAAAAAGTCAAAAAAAGGTCATAGTATAGTATGTTGAAAAAAGTCATAGTATAGTATGTTGAAGAAAGCCTAAGTATAGTATGTTGAAAAAAAGTCATAAAAAGGTCATAGTATAGTATGTCGAAAAAAAGTCATAAAAAGGTCATAGTATAGTATGTCGCCAAAAAAGTCAAAAAAAGTCATAAAAAAAAAGTCATAGTATAGTATGTTGAAAAAAAGTCATAAAAAAGGTCATAGTATAGTATGTCGAAAAAAGTTATAAAAAGGTCATAGTATAGTATGTCGAAAAAAGTCATAAAAAGGTCATAGTATAGTATGTTGAAAAAAGTCATAAAAAGGTCATAGTATGGTATGTCGAAAAAAGTCATAGTATAGTATAGTATGTTGAAAAAGCCTTCATTAGTCCAAGTATGACAAAACAATTATCTGCATTTAACCCATCACAGAGGAGCAGTGGGATGCCTGGGGAAAGCAACTGGGGGTTAGGTGTCTGTCAAAAACACCTCTGCATGTTGACTGAAGAGGGATTCAACCACCAACCTCGTGGTTAGGGATGAAAAGTCTACCTGGCGTCATAGTATAACCCTTTTGAATAAATTCATAAAAAAGTCATAGTATAGTATGTCGAATAAAGCCTAAGTGTAGTATGTTGAAAAAAGTCATAGGTCATAGTATAGTATGTTGAAAAAAGTCATTTAGTAAAAAAGTCATAGTATAGTATGTTGAAAAAAGTCATAAAAAGGTCATAGTATAGTATGTTGAAAAAAGTCATAAAAAGGTCATAGTATAGTATGTCGAAAAAAGTCATAAAAAAGGTCATAGTATAGTATGTTGAAAAAAGTCAAAAAAAGGTCATAGTATAGTATGTCGAAAAAAGTCAAAAAAAGGTCATAGTATAGTATGTTGAAAAAAGTCATAGTATAGTATGTTGAAGAAAGCCTAAGTATAGTATGTTGAAAAAAAGTCATAAAAAGGTCATAGTATAGTATGTCGAAAAAAGTCATAAAAAGGTCAAAGTATAGTATGTCGAAAAAAGGTCATAGTATAGTATGTTGAAAAAAGTCATAGTATAGTATGTTGAAGAAAGCCTAAGTATAGTATGTTGAAAAAAAAGTCATAAAAAGGTCATAGTATAGTATGTCGAAAAAAGTCATAAAAAGGTCATAGTATAGTATGTCGAAAAAAGTCATAAAAAAGGTCATAGTATAGTATGTCGAAAAAAGTCATAGTATAGTATGTATGAAAAAAGTCAAAAAAGGTCATAGTATAGTATGTTGAAAAAAAAGTCATAAAAAGGTCATAGTATAGTATGTCGAAAAAGTCATAAAAAAGGTCATAGTATAGTATGTCGAAAAAAGTCAAAAAAAGGTCATAGTATAGTATGTTGAAAAAAGTCATAGTATAGTATGTTGAAGAAAAAAGCCTCAAGTATAGTATGTTGAAAAAAAGTCAAAAAAAGGTCATAGTATAGTATGTCGAAAAAAGTCATAAAAAAGGTCATAGTATGTCGTATGTATGAAAAAAAGTCATAAAAAGTCATAGTATAGTATGAAAAAAAGTATGTTGAAAAAAAGTCATAAAAATGTCATAGTATAGTATGTCGAAAAAAGCCTTAAAAAAGTCATAGTATAGTATGTTAATATTAATGAAGCCTTCATTAGTCCAACAATGACAAACTACAATTATCTGCATTTAACCCATCACAGAGGAGCAGTGGGATGCCTGGGAGCAACTGGGGTTAGGTGTCTCGCTCAAAGACACCTCTGCATGTTGACTGAAGAGGGATTCGAACCACCAACCTCGTGGTTACGGGATGAGCGCTCTACCTGGCATGCCACAGCAACCCTTTTGAATGAATTCATAAAAAAGTCATAGTATAGTATGTCGAATAAAGCCTAAGTGTAGTATGTTGAAAGAAAGGTCATAGTATAGTATGTCAAATAAAGGCTAAGTGTAGTATGTTGAAAAAAGTTTTGTCGAAAAAAAAAATAGTATAGTATGTTGAAAAAAGTCATAGTAAGTATGTTGAAGAATAGTATATAGTGTGAAAAAAGTCAAAAAAGGTCATAGTATAGTATGTTGAAAAAAGTCATAAAAAGGTCATAGTATAGTATGTTGAAAAAAGTCATAAAAAGGTCATAGTATAGCATGTAAAAAAGTCAAAAAAGGTCATAGTATAGTATGTCGAAAAAAGTCAAAAAAAGGTCATAGTATAGTATGTTGAAAAAAGTCATAGTATAGTATGTTGAAGAAAGCCTAAGTATAGTATGTTGAAAAAAAGTTATAAAAAGGTCATAGTATAGTATGTCGAAAAAAGTCATAAAAAGGTCATAGTATAGTATGTTGAAAAAAAAAAGTCAAAAAAAAGGTCATAGTATAGTATGTTGAAAAAAGTCATAAAAAAGGTCATAGTATAGTATGTTGAAAAAGTCAAATAAAAAAAAAGTCATAGTATAGTATAGTATGAAAAAAGTCATAAAAAGGTCATAGTATAGTATGTTGAAAAAGTCATAGTATAGTATGTTGAAGTATAGTATAGTATGTTGAAAAAAGTCATAAAAAGGTCATAGTATAGTATGTCGAAAAAAGTCATAAAAAGGTCATAGTATAGTATGTCGAAAAAAGTCATGAAAAGGTCACAGTATAGTATGTTGAAAAAATAGTCATGTTGAAAAAAAGTTATAAAAAGGTCATAGTATAGTATGTTGAAAAAAGTCATAAAATGTTGAAGGTCATAGTATAGTATGTTGAAAAAAGTTAAAAAATGGTCATGGTATAGTATGTCGGAAAAAAAATAAAAAAGGTCATAGTATATAGTATGTCGAAAAAAGTCAAAAAAAGGTCATAGTATAGTATGTTGAAAAAAGTCATAGTATAGTATGTTGAAGAAAGCCTAAGTATAGTATGTTGAAAAAAAGTCATAAAAAGGTCATAGTATAGTATGTCGAAAAAAGTCATAAAAAAGGTCATAGTATAGTATGTCGAAAAAAGTCAAAAAAAGGTCATAGTATAGTATGTTGAAAAAAGTCATAGTATAGTATGTTGAAAAAGTCTAAAAAAAGTATAGTATGTTGAAAAAAGTCTAGTCATAAAAAAAGGTCTTAGTATAGTATGTTGAAAAAAAAGTCATAAAAAGGTCATAGTATAGTATGTCGAAAAAGTAATAAAAAGGTCATAGTATAGTATGTCGAAAAAGGTAAAAAAAAAAGGTCATAGTATAGTATGTCGAAAAAAGTCATAGTATAGTATGTTAATGAAGCCTTCATTAGTCCAACAATGACAAACTACAATTATCTGCATTTAACCCATCACAGAGGAGCAGTGGGATGCCTGGGGAGCAACTGGGGGTTAGGTGTCTCGCTCAAGGACACCTCTGCATGTTGACTGAAGAGGGATTCGAACCACCAACCTCGTGGTTACGGGATGAGCGCTCTACCTGGCGTGCCACAGCAACCCTTTTGAATAAATTCATAAAAAAGTCATAGTATAGTATGTCGAAAAAGCCTAAAAAGGTCATAGTATGTTGAAAAAAAAAAAGTCATAGTATAGTATGTTGAAGAAAGCCTAAGTAAGTATGTTGAAAAAAAGTCATAAAAAGGTCATAGTATAGTATAAAAAAGTATAATATAGTATGTCGAAAAAAGTCATAAAAAGTCATAGTATAGTATGTAAAGTCATAAAAAAAAAAATGTCAAAAAAAGTCATAGTATAGTATGTCGAAAAAGTCAAAAAAAAGGTCATAGTATAGTATGTCGAAAAAAGTCATAGTATAATGTTGAAGAAAGCCTAAGTATAGTATGTTGAAAAAAATCATAAAAAGGTCATAGTATGGTATGTCGAAAAAAGTCATAAAAAAGTCAGAGTATAGTATGTCGAAAAAAGTCAAAAAAGTAAAAAAAAGTCATAGTATAGTATGTTGAAAAAAGTCATAAAAAGTATAGTATGTTGAAAAAAAAGTCATAAAAAGGTCATAGTATAGTATGTTGAAAAAGTCATAAAAAGGTCATAGTATAGTATGTCGAAAAAAGTCATAAAAAAAAAGGTCATAGTATGTATGTAAAAAAGTCATAAAAAGTCATAGTATAGTATGTTGAAAAAGCCTTCATTAGTCCAACAATGACAAACTACAATTATCTGCATTTAACCCATCACAGAGGAGCAGTGGGATGCCTGGGGAGCAACTGGGGGTTATGTCTCGCTCAAAGACACCTCTGCATGTTGACTGAAGAAGTTCAACCACCAACCTCGTGGTTACGGGATGAGTATCTAAAAAAGTGCACAGCAACCCTTTTGAATAAATTCATAAAAAAGTCATAGTATAGTATGTCGAAAAAGCCTAAGTGTAGTATGTTGAAAAAAGTCATAAAAAGGTCATAGTATAGTATGTTGAAAAAAAGTCATAGTATAGTATGTTGAAGAAAGCCTAAGTATAGTATGTTGAAAAAAAGTCATAAAAATGTCATAGTATAGTATGTCGAAAAAAGTCAAAAAAAGGTCATAGTATAGTATGTCGAAAAAAGTCAAAAAAAGGTCATAGTATAGTATGTCGAAAAAAGTCAAAAAAAGGTCATAGTATAGTATGTTGAAAAAAGTCATAAAAAAGTCATAGTATAGTATGTTGAAAAAAGTCATAAAAATGTCATAGTATAGTATGTCGAAAAAAGTCATAAAAAGGTCATAGTATAGTATGTTGAAAAAAGTCATAAAAAGGTCATAGTATAGTATGTTGAAAAAAGTCAAAAAAAGGTCATAGTATAGTATGTTGAATAAAGTCATAAAAAAGTCATAGTATAGTATGTTGAAAAAAGTCATAGTATAGTATGTCGAATAAAGTCAAAAAAAGTCATAGTATATTATGTTGAAAAAAGTCATAAAATGTTGAAGAAAGCCTAAGTATAGTATGTTGGAAAAAGTCATAAAAAGGTATAGTATGTTGAAAAAAGTCATAAAAAGGTCATAGTATAGTATGTTGAAAAAAGTCATAAAAAATAGTATAGTATGTCAAAAAAGTCATAGTATAGTATGTCGAATAATGTTGTTGAAAAAAGCCTCATAGTATAGTATGTTGAAAAAAAGTCATAAAAAGTCATAGTATGTTGAAGAAAGCCTAAGTATAGTATTTTGAAAAAAAATAAAAAGGTCATAGTATAGTATGTCGAAAAAAAGCCTTAAAAAAGTCATAGTATAGTATGTTAATGAAGCCTTCATTAGTCCAACAATGACAAATTACAATTATCTGCATTTAACCCATCACAGAGGAGCAGTGGGATGCCTGGGGAGCAACTGGGGGTTAGGTGTCTCGCTCAAAGACACCTCTGCATGTTGACTGAAGAGGGATTCGAACCACCAACCTCGTGGTTACGGGAT
>NW_026553138.1:0-1564 GCF_027596085.1 Anoplopoma fimbria | reverse complement strand
GAACCTATTTCCCCGGTCACCGGGATTCTACCGGGACGGCTCCTCTAGCTCCCGGACGGCTCAACCTCCTCTAGCTATGCTATCCTTCCGTTTTCAGCCCGCGGTCGCGGTCATTTTCACGCGGATTCAGCAGCATGGAGAGACAGGCTGATGGCACCACTGTTTAGCCACTTCATGCTCTCTTTACGGACGTTTTCAGCTGGCGGTCGCGGTCATTTTTTAGGCGGATGGAGCAGCATGGTTGTGTCGGTTCATTTTACGCCGTTTTAGTGTGCTAAAAGACCCGCTGTCACTCCCAGAGTTTACCCTGACTTGGAGCACTCTGCTGCGGGTGTTTTGACGCTGTGATGCCGGTCATTTTACGCCGTTTCACTGCCTTAAAAGACAGATTCAGCCGGATTTCAGCACTAAAATCCTCCGGAAAGCGCCTGCTATTTTTTTCCTCCCTGGGCTGCTGGAGGTCATTTTACGCCGTTTTAGTGTGCTAAAAGACCGGCTGAGGTTGAGCCGTCGGTCCACCGGTACCGGTACCGTGAAAACACCGGTAATCCGGCACACTGGTATACAGGAGGATGAGCCGTCCAGATAAACATCCGTGAAAACATCATGACGTGATCGTCACTGCACCGCGACTGTGACAAACGCGAAACATTAAATAAAGATAAGAAAACATTAAATAAAGATATTAAAACATTAAATAAAGATATTAAAACATTAAATAAAGAGAATGAAACATTAAATAAATAGAATAAAACATTAAATAAAGATATTAAAACATTAAACAAAGAGAATAAAACATTAAATGAAGATAATAAAACATTAAATAAAGAGAATGAAACATTAAATAAAGAGAATATAACATTTAATAAAGATAATGAAACATTAAATGAATAGAATAAAACATTAAATAAAGATAATAGATGATGTTTCAGCCTTCGTGGCATCAACTTAAGATCTTAAAAATAAGAACTTGAAAATGTAAATATATACATATATATATATATATATATATATAAATATATTGTGTTTTATATGTATGAACAAATGTCTCAATAAAGTTATTGAATTAAAAAAAAAATTAAAAATTAAAATTAAAAAAAAAATTAAAAATTAAAATTAAAAAATAAATAAATAAATAAAATCTACCCGCATGCAATGCGCGGTGATCGCCGAACCTATTTCCCGGTCACCGGGATTCTACCGGGACGCCCTCCTCTAGCTTCCCAGACGGCTCAACCTCCTCTAGCTATGCTAGCTATAGGGAGGTTGAGCGCGGCCGGTCCACCGGTACCGGTACCGTGAAAACACCGGTAATCCGGCACACCGGTATACAGGAGGATGAGCCGTCCAGATAAACATCCGTGAAAACATCATGACGTGACGCCACTGCACCGCGACTGTGACAAACGCCAAAACATTAAATAAAGATAATAAAACATTAAATAAAGATAATGATCTTTCGTTTATATGTATGAACAAATGTCTCAAGAAAGTTATTGAATTTAAAAAAATAAAATAAAATAAAAACTACCCGGCATGCAATCCGCGTGATCGCCGAACCTAT
>NW_026553137.1:0-5414 GCF_027596085.1 Anoplopoma fimbria | reverse complement strand
ATATATATATATATATAAGTATATATATATATATATATATATATATATATATATATATATATATATATTATATAAGAATATATATATATATATAAATTTATATATATATATATAAGAATATATATATATATATAAGAATATATATATATATATATATATATATATAGAATATATATATATATATATAAGAATATATATATATATATATATATATATAATAATATATATATATATATATATATATATAAGAATATATATATATATATATATAATATATATATGTATATATATATAATAATATATATATATATATTCTTATATATATGCCTATATATATATATATATATATATATATATATATATATATATATATATATATATATATATATATATATTCTTAGTAGTACCAAAAGTAAAAAAATAAAAAATACATGTTACAATAAAAAAAAAATATATATATGTATATATATATATATATATATATATATATATATATATACATACATACAGTACCAGTCAAAAGTTTGGACACACCTTCTCATTCAATGGTTTTTCTTTATTTTTATTTTTATTTTATTTTTTATTGTAGATTAATATTGAAGACATCCAAACTATGAAGGAACACATATGGAATTATGTGGTAAACAAACAAATGCTCAACAAACCAGAATATGTTTTATATTTTAGATTCTTCAAAGTAGTAGAATGAGAAGGTGTGTCCAAACAAAAAAAAAACATACTTAAAAGTAAAAAAAAATAAATCTGGATTGAGACCGAAAGTGATAAATTACAATATTATAGGAGGTTGAGCCGGTCGGTCCACCGGTACCGGTACCGTGAAAAACGCCGGTAATCCGGCACACCGGTATACAGGAGGATGAGCCGTCCAGATAAACATCCGTGAAAACATCATGACCTGACGTCACTGCACCGCGACTGTGACAAACGCGAAACATTAAATAAAGATAATAAAACATTAAATGAAGATAATAGATGATATTGCAGCCTTCGTGGCATCAACTTAAGATCTTAAAAATAAGAACTTGAAAATTTAAATATATACATATATATATATATAAATATATTGTGTTTTATATGTATGAACAAATGTCTCAATAAAGTTAGTGAATTTAAAAAAAAAAATCTACCCGGCATGCAATGCGCGGTGATCGCTTGAACCTATTTCCCGGTCACCGGATTCTACCGGGACGCCTCCTCTAGCTCCCAGGCGGCTCAACCTCCTCTAGCTATGCTAGCTATAGGAGGTTGAGCCGGCGTCCACCGGTACCGGTACCGTGAAAAACACCGGTAATCCGGCACACCGGTATACAGGAGGATGAGCCGTTAGGTCCACCATGAATACATCATGACATGACATCACTGCACCGCTACTGTGACAAACGCGAAACATTAAATAAAGATAATAAAACATTAAAGAAACAGAATAAAACATTAAATGAAGAGAATGAAACATTAAATAAAGATAATAAAACATTAAATAAAGATAATAAAACATTAAATAAAGATAATAAAACATTAAATAAAGAGAATAAAACATTAAATGAAGAGAATGAAACATTAAATAAAGAGAATGAAACATTAAATAAATAGAATAAAACATTAAATAAAGATATTAAAACATTAAATCAAGAGAATAAAACATTAAATAAAAGAATGAAACATTAAATAAAGAGAATATAACATTTAATAAAGATAATGAAACATTAAATAAATAGAATAAAACATTAAATAAAGATATTAAAACATTAAATCAAGAATAAAACATTAAATAAAGAGAATGAAACATTAAATAAAGAGAATATAACATTTAATAAAGATAATGAAACATTAAATAAATAGAATAAAACATTAAATAAAGATAATAGATGATGTTTCAGCCTTCGTGGCATCAACTTAAGATCTTAAAAATAAGAACTTGAAAATGTAAATATATACATATATATATATATAAATATATTGTGTTTTATATGTATGAACAAATGTCTCAATAAAGTTAGTGAATTTAAAAAAAAAAAAAAATAAAATCTACCCGGCATGCAATGCGCGGTGATCGCCGGAACCTATTTCCCGGTCACCGGGATTCTACCGGGACGCCTCCTCTAGCTCCCAGACGGCTCAACCTCCTCTAGCTATGCTAGCTATAGGAGGTTGAGCCGGTCGGTCCACCCGGTACCGGTACCGTGAAAAACGCCGGTAATCCGGCACACGGTATACAGGAGGATGAGCCGTCCAGATAAACATCCGTGAAAACTTCATAACGTGACGACACTGCACCGCGACTGTGACAAACGCGAAACATTAAATAAAGATAATAAAACATTAAATAAAGATAATAGATGATATTGCAGCCTTCGTGGCATCAACTTAAGATCTTAAAAATAAGAACTTGAAAATTTAAATATATACATATATATATAAATATATTGTGTTTTATATGTATGAACAAATGACTCAATAAAGTTAGTGAATTTAAAAAAAAAAAAAGAGAATCTACCCGGCATGCAATGCGGTGATCACCGGAACCTATTTCCCGGTCACCGGGATTCTACCGGACGCCTCCTCTAGCTCCCAGACAGCTCCCAACCTCCTCTAGCTATGCTAGCTAGAAGGTTGAGCCGGCCGGGTCCACCACGATATACCGTGAAAAACGCCGGTAATCCGGCACATTAAATCAGGGAGGATGAGCCATTAAGATAAACATCCGTGAAAACATCATGACGTGACGTCACTGCACCACTGTGACAAATAGAATAAAACATTAAATAAAGATAATAGATGATATTGCAGCCTTCGTGGCATCAACTTAAGATCTTAAAAATAAGAACTTGAAAATTTAAATATATACATATATATATAAATATATTGTGTTTTATATGTATGAACAAATGTCTCAACAAAGTAAGTGAATTAAAAAAAAAAAAATCTACCCGGCATGCAATGCGGGTGATCGCCGGAACCTATTTCCCCGGTCACCGGGATTCTACCGGGACGCCTCCTCTAGCTCCCAGACGGCTCAACCTCCTCTAGCTATGCTAGCTATAGGAGGTTGAGCCAACACTCGGTCCACCGGTACCCGGTACCGTGAAAAACGCGGTAATCCGGCACACCGGTATACAGGAGGATGAGCCGTCCAGATAAACATCCGTGAAAACATCATGACCTGACGTCACTGCACCGCGACTGTGACAAACGCGAAACATTAAATAAAGATAATAAAACATTAAATAAAGATAATAGATGATATTGCAGCCTTAAAGGCATCAACTTAAGATCTTAAAAATAAGAACTTGAAAATTTAAATATATACATATATATATAAATATATTGTGTTTTATATGTATGAACAAATGTCTCAACAAAGTAAGTGAATTTAAAAAAAAAAAAAATCTACCTGGCATGCAATGCGCGGTGATCGCCGGAACCTATTTCCCGGTCACCGAGAATCTAACATTAAATAAATCCCAGACGGCTAAAACATCTAAATATGCTAGCTATAGGAGGTTGAGCATTTAATCCACCGATACTGGTACCGTGAAAAAAGAGTAATCCGGCACATTAAATACAGGAGGATGAGCCATTAAATAAAGACCATGAAAACATCAAACATGACGAATAAAACATTAAATGTGACAATAAAACATTAAATAAAGATAATAAAACATTAAATAAAGATAATAAAACATTAAATAAAGATAATGAAACATTAAATAAAGAGAATGAAACATTAAATAAATAGAATAAAACATTAAATAAAGATATTAAAACATTAAATCAAGAGAATAAAACATTAAATGAAGATAATAAAACATTAAATAAAGATAATGAAACATTAAATAAATAGAATAAAACATTAAATAAAGATAATATAACATTTAATAAAGATAATGAAACATTAAATAAAGAGAATGAAACATTAAATAAATAGAATAAAACATTAAATAAAGATATTAAAACATTAAATCAAGAGAATAAAACATTAAATGAAGATAATAAAACATTAAATAAAGAGAATGAAACATTAAATAAATAGAATAAAACATTAAATAAAGATAATATAACATTTAATAAAGATAATGAAACATTAAATAAATAGAATAAAACATTAAATAAAGATAATAGATGATGTTTCAGCCTTCATGGCATCAACTTAAGAACTTAAAAATAAGAACTTGAAAATGTAAATATATACATATATATATATATATATATATTGTGTTTTATATGTATGAACAAATGTCTCAATAAAGTTTTGAATTAAAAAAAATTAAAATTAAAAAAAAAAAAAAATTAAAAAAAAAAAAAATCTACCCGTCATGCAATGCGCGTGATCGCCGGAACCTATTTCCCGGTCACGGGATTCTACCGGGGGCCTCCTCTAGCTCCCAGGCGGCTCAACCTCCTCTAGCTATGCTAGCTATAGGAGGTTGAGCCTACTGATCCACCGTACCGGTACCAATGAAAAACACCGGTAATCCGGCACACCGGTATACAGGAGGATGAGCCGTCCAGTCCACTATGAAAACATCATGACATGACATCACTGCACCGCGACTGTGACAAACGTGAAACATTAAATAAAGATAATAAAACATTAAATAAAGATAATAAAACATTAAAGAAAGAGAATAAAACATTAAATGAAGAGAATGAAACATTAAATAAAGAGAATGAAACATTAAATAAATAGAATAAAACATTAAATAAAGATATTAAAACATTAAATCAAGAGAATAGAGTGCCGCGGGTCCTTCCTTCCTGCTGCTGTCAGGCTACACAACCAACTCTGCTCCCAGCAGACCACATGACCACAGGACAATAATAACATAATAACATGACAATAGAAACCTGTGCAATACATTGCACTGTGCAATAATGGTTAAAAAAGTTAAAAGTAGTTGAAATAGTTGTGTTTTTCTCTGTCTGTAAATATAGTATTTCAGTTATTGTTGTTTTTTCTACTATTTTTTTATTGCTTATTTATAATACTTGTTTTATTTTATTTTTATTTTTCATTTTTTATTTTATTTATTTTAAAAATAAGAACTTGAAAATGTAAATATATACATATATATATATATATATAAATATATTGTGTTTTATATGTATGAACAAATGTCTCAATAAAGTTATTGAATTTAAAAATGAATAAATAAATAAATTAAATAAATTAAAAATTATTTTTTTAAATAAATAAATAAAATCTACCCGGCATGCAATGCGCGGTGATCGCCGAACCCTATTCCCGGTCACCGGGATTCTACGGGACGCCTCCTCTAGCTCCCAGACGGCTCAACCTCCTCTAGCTATGCTAGCTATAGGAGGTTGAGCTGCTCGATCCACCGGTACCGGTACCGTGAAAAACACCGGTAATCCGGCACACCGGTATACAGGAG
>NW_026553136.1:0-1226 GCF_027596085.1 Anoplopoma fimbria | reverse complement strand
ATTTTTGACTATCATTACCATATTTGTGAAAGAAGAACAGCATGACAGTTGACATGTACAGTAGGGGAAGAACTGAGCACTCTGAATACAATGGAATTCATTTTGAGTCATTTATTTGCTGCACCACTGATTCTTAAATTGGAAATAAACTCTTCCATGAAAAAATAGCAATTATAATCAGTGGAGAGAAAAAATCTCAGCAAAAACAAAAACGCCATCAGAATACAAAATGGCCATATATGATTTCTCATCATTTAAGTAGAACTTAATATATGAAAGAATGGCAAATATATATATAATATAACATTGCCGACTGAGTCAAGCTTCCTTTTGCAACCTTTCAATCACTGGTCCTTGCTCAACTCTTCTCACCAAAAGCCCAACGCCGAGCCTTCTCATGTGCAAAATCACTTATCAGGTCTTTGAAGTCCAGCTTTCTAGCCAACTGACTCTCAATTGACAGCATGGCAAGACTGCAAAGTCTTTCCTGAGACATTGTGGACCTCAAATAGTTTTTTATCATTTTTAGTTTACTGAACGCTCTCTCACCACCAGCAACAGTAACTGGCAGGGTGCAAAATATGCGCAAGGCGATGCACACTTCTCCAAAGATGCTTTGCAGCTGCAGCTTACAAATTGCATTCAGGAGTTCAAGAGGGGACAGGTTAGGGGGGAAGTTGGCTGCATATACACTGTTTAGGTGTCTTACTTGATTTTCAAAATCAGGAGTAAGATCACTAGAATACTTTGTGATCAGTGGTTGGCACACAGAAGAGATTTTGCCCTCACTAATCTGCCCAACTTTCAGAACAGCAGAAAACTCGTTGACAATATGTGCAATGTTACCAGGACATGGAAAATAAAACATGTGTGATTATATGTTAGTTAATAACTTAGTGTCATTATTTTTTCTGTATTATAATTTCATCATCATTAGGGGCCTCTCTGGGCCCCCCTCCATCATGGGCCCCTAGAATCCGTCTCCTTTACCCCCCCTTTTCGGCGCCCCTGCGTACAGGCCACACATTTTTAGTAAATTAACTCACTGCTTCAGGTGTTCCTCAATGGCTTTGCGTTCATACACAGTACCATACACTGTTCTCACAGGGTCAACAAACATCTTCTTAGTGAGTGGACAGATCAGATGTTGGGGTATAAACTGTGGCACCGGCACTGGCTCCACCATTGTCTTTAAATAAAAACAAAGAAAAGAAGCACTTTAAATA
>NW_026553135.1:17500-42500 GCF_027596085.1 Anoplopoma fimbria | reverse complement strand
AGACCTCCATCAGACCCAGACCTCCATCAGACCCAGACCTCCATCAGACCCTGACCTCCATCAGACCCAGACCTCCATCAGACCCAGACCTCCATCCATCAGACCCTGACCTCCATCAGACCCAGACCTCCATCAGACCCAGACCTCCATCAGACCCTGACCTCCATCAGACCCCATCAGACCTCCATCCAGACCCAGACCTCCAGACCAGACCTCCATCAGACCCTCCTCCATCAGACCCAGACCTCCATCAGACCCAGACATCCTCAGACCCAGACCTCCTCCATCCCAGACCTCCATCAGACCCAGACCTCCATCCTCAGAGGGTCCGGTCCCTCCTCTCCCTCCCAGAACGTGAGGCTCCATCTGGGCCGACCGGTCTGGCAGCAGACGGAGCAGCTGTCTCCTCCGTCTGCTGATGGTGCAGTGTGAGCGCAGTCAGTCAGCGCTGGGAAACACACACGCTCCAACGGTGTCCTGAATGCCTCACCGACTACCTGCTGCTCCATCAGGGTGGAGGAGCTCCACAACAGAAGAACTCTGACTGCATGAGTGACGATGATGACGATGATGAAGATCACAGCCATTGAACTGTATTGATCACCAATAACATAAAATCATATGATCAATAGATCAGTTATTACCTCTCTGATCATCAGTCTCAGGAGACGTGAGGACTGACACACAGGATCCTACGTTTCCCACAATGCACCTGGGAATGTCTTAATAAAACTCCACAAAAAACTCCAGTTTTTGACCCGATGATGACATCACTCTGATCTCTGATGACATCATACATCTGGTGATTTAAAAAAAAAATATATTAACTGTTTTTCATATTAAAAAACAAATATATTCTAATAACTGTGATTATAAATTCACCGTCTATTCAACAAATCCAGTTTATTCTGATAATGTTTTCTCTTTGTTTTTGATCTGATTCATGTTTACGTCAGATTATGAATCTGAACCACAGAAGTGTGTTCCTTTAATTCAGGATCAAATCAGAATATGTTTATTAGTTACCGACAATAGAACAACAAACGTCCTGCAGCACTCAGTGAAGGTTGAGGCCCCTGAGGACCAGATCCTCTTCTCATGACGAGTCTGTAGTTTGAACTCTGTAATAATAAATAAACTCTTTAATAAAACAACCCGTCTGTCTTATGAGGTCGTCTCTCAGGGACGGAGGACAACGAGGGGACAGGACTTCATTTGGACCAGAACCAGAACCAGGACCAGACACTCTGAGCTCATGATTAATTCAGCAGAGACGCCGTCGGTGGCGACATATTGTTGATGCCCCTCAGCCTCTCTGAGCACAGATGGAGGAGAGGACGTGGTTCATCTAAAACTCTGTGAAGGAGTCAGCTGGTTCATGGAGACCTGGTTCAGGAGACATGATAGTGATCCTCAGAGGACATGGAGACCTGGTTCAGGAGACATGGATCCTCAGAGGACATGGAGACCTGGTTCAGGAGACATGACTGTGATCCTCAGAGGACATGGAGACCTGGTTCAGGAGACATGACTGTGATCCTCAGAGGACATGGAGACCTGGTTCAGGAGACATGATAGTGATCCTCAGAGGACATGGAGACCTGGTTCAGGAGACATGACCGTGATCCTCAGAGGACATGGAGACCTGGTTCAGGAGACATGACCGTGATCCTCAGAGAACATGGAGACCTGGTTCAGGAGACATGACCGTGATCCTCAGAGGACATGGAGACCTGGTTCAGGAGACATGATAGTGATCCTCAGAGGACATGGAGACCTGGTTCAGGAGACATGACTGTGATCCTCAGAGGACATGGAGACCTGGTTCAGGAGACATGATAGTGATCCTCAGAGGACATGGAGACCTGGTTCAGGAGACATGACTGTGATCCTCAGAGGACATGGAGACCTGGTGATTTATGGTCTGTGATGAAAACAGGCCATTAAAAGTCCCCGATGGACAGAAACAATCAAACACACCCTCATTACTGATGAAGTGACACCAGACACCCAGAACACCAACCAGAAACCACATCAGACCAGCAGCTTCAACCAGACCAGGTTTACTAAATTCTCTCCAGAATTCATCAGAAACTTTGATTCACAGTCACGCATGATGCTGTGTTTTACCTTCAGCCTCCACCAAGGACACTGAGGACAAGGAGGACAAGGAGGACAACGAGGACAATGAGGACAAAAGGACACCGAAAACGAGAGCAACGAGGACAAGAAGGACACCGAAGACAAGGAGGACAAGGAGGACAAGAAGGACAATGAGGACAACGAGGGCAACAAGGACAAGAAGGACAACGAGGACATCAAGGACACCGAGAACAACAAGGTCAAGAAGGACAAGAAGGAGAACGAGGACACCGAGGACAAGAAGGACAATGAGGACAAAAGGACACCGAAAACAACGAGAGCAACGAGGACAAGAAGGACACCGAAGACAAGGAGGACAATCAGGACGACAACAAGTACAATGAGGAAAACGAGGATAAGGAGGACACAGAGGACACCGAAGACAATGAGGACAACGAGGACAAGAAATACACAGAGGACACCAAGGACAATGAGGACAAAAAGGGCAACGAGGACTAGAAGGACAACAAGGACAACAAGGACAACAAGGACAACGAGGACACAGAGGACACCAAGGACACCGAAGACACCGAGGACAACAAGGACAACAAGGACAATGAGGACAACAAGGACAACAAGTACAACGAGGAAAACGAGGACAACGAGGACACCGAAGCCAATGAGGACAATGAGGACAACAAAGACACAGAGGACACCAAGGACAATGAGGACAAGAAGGACAATGAGGGACAATGAGGATGAGGACAATGAGGACAACGAGGACAACAAGGACAACATGGACAACAAGGACACCGAGGACAAGAAGGACATTGAATCCTTCAGACCTTCAGACCTTCAGACGGACCATCCAGAGCTATGTAGGTTTGTGTGCTCCCATCAGAGGATGAAATGAGTTCAGATGTTTAACATCTGTATCACATGAATCATCAGACATTGATCCAGATGTGCTGCTGTTCTGTAAACTCTGGTCCAGTTTCTGATGAAACACATATATGAAGTCTGAAACAGAAACCATGAACCCTGCTGGAGGTTTCTGGTGTCCACATACTTTTGTCCTCCTCTAACATGAAGACATGAGCTGAAGAATGAATCAGTTAGTTTCACTGGAACAGTTTCAGTGACAAACTGAACCTCATCCACACTGAACATCTAATCCCATTACCCCCCCCTTCAAGGCAAACATTAGTAGAAAGCAAATAATCCTGCAGGTTGAGATTAAGATTTTAAATGGGTTCCAATTGTGTGCTTTTTGGTTAATGAATAACAAAGTCTTGGAGGACGGCGTCTGTAATTTATTAAACATGAAAAGCTCCTTGATGAAATATAGAAACTGGATGTGTTTTTGCATTTCAAACGATTTGCATGGCCGGCTCGCCGCATGCTAATGAGGACGGAGTTTCAAAGACTTATAAAAAGAAATGAGTTTGTAGCTGAATTCCCGTTTGACAGAAAAAAGGTGTCACAGAGTTGAATTATAACCTACAAACACTGCAGGAGATTATAAAGAGAATTTATTCATTTCTCTCATCAACTAACAGAATTACAGCTTCATTAAATGAAATATTCAGTCTGATTGATCATCTGCACACAAACAGGACATTTATCCAACTGAAATGAGGCGGAGCTAACGGAGCTTAACGAGCCAGTTAACAGTGTCCCAGTTCTTTGTTACAGTGTTACAGTTAAAAGTATTAGATTGTTCCAGCTTTTCCTCCCACATCACTCCACAGTGTAACAGTGTAACAGTGTCCCAGTGTTCCAGTGTTTTCCTTTTCCAGTTTTTCCTCCCACAGTGTTACAGTGTTTTCCTCCCAAAGTGTTTTCCTCCCAGTGTTCCAGTGTTCCAGTTGTTTCCAGTGTTTTCCTCCCACAGTGTAACAGTGTTTTCCTCCCACAGTGTTCCAGTGTTTTCCTCCCACAGTGTTCCAGTGTTTTCCTCCCACAGTGTTCCAGTGTTTTTTCCTCCCACAGTGTTTTCCTCCCACAGTGTTCCAGTGTTTTCCTCCCACAGTGTTCCAGTGTTTTCCTCCCACAGTGTAACAGTGTTTTCCTCCCAGTGTTTTCCTCCCACAGTGTTCCAGTGTTTTCCTCCCACAGTGTTCCAGTGTTTTCCTCCCACAGTGTTCCAGTTTTTCCTCCCAGTGTTCCAGTGTTTCCTCCCACAGTGTAACTCCCACAGTGTAACAGTGTTTTCCCACAGTCCCTCCCACAGTGTTCCAGTGTTTTCCTCCCACAGTGTTCCAGTGTTTTCCTCCCACAGTGTTCCAGTGTTTTCCTCCCAGTGTTGTTTTCCTCCCACAGTGTTCCTCCCACAGTGTTCCAGTGTTTTCCTCCCACAGTGTAGCAGTGAGTGTTTTCCTCCCACAGTGTTCCAGTGTTTTCCTCCCAAGTAGAGTGAGTGTTCTTTCTCTGATTGTTTACTGGACTTCTTGAGGATCTGAATGTAGAACCTTCACGTCACTGAAGCTGCTGCGGTTCTTCTTCTTCATGGTGACATGAAACCTACAGAAATAAAAAGTGAATCTCGGTATCCAGCAGAAAGCCCCGCTCTCTGTTCTCGCCTTTACGTGGCCCACTTACAAACTCACATGACTGTGTTTCCATGGTAACCGAGGACACCAAACAACCAGGGAAAATAGGCCTAATTACCCAGAGAGTAAAATATGATTGAATCAACAGAGGAGTGTTCTCAGTGATGCCTTCAGTGTGTTGAATGTTGAATAAACATCAGATCTCAGTCTCGACTGAAGCTACACTGATTATCTACAAGGATTGAATGTTTGATGATGGAAACAATGTTTCACTAATTAACTACAGAAACCTTTTTATTACTGAACATTAACGACATCACATCGTTCTCAAGAAAACTCTCATTAAGGAAAAGACAAACACAAGAACAGGATCAATGAAAACAATGAAACTGTTATATTTAATGTAAAATATATAACATTAGTCTCTGAATGACACAGAGTGAAACACTTATACATGTATATATGTATCATATATACATGTATAAGTATATATATGATACATATATACATACATGTATATATGTATCATATATATACTTATACATGTATCATGTATATATGATACATGTATATATGTATCATATATACATGTATACATGTATGTATATATGATACATATATATACTTATACATTATATATATATATGTATACATGTATCATATATATATGTATACATGTATATATGTATCATATATACATGTATACATGTATATATATGATACATATATATACTTATACATGTATATATATATGTATACATATATATCATGTATACATGTATACATGTATATATATGTATCATATATATACTTATACATGTATCATATATATATGTATACATGTATATATGTATCATATATACATGTATACATGTATGTATATATGATACATATATATACTTATACATGTATCATATATATATGTATACATGTATATATGTATCATATATACATGTATACATATATATATATATATATGTCTCAGCTGTGAACTCATTAAGACAACTTCAATAATAATTTAAGTTAACTCAGTAAATACACTTTTATTTATTAAATCAACCCAGACAATCTTTACACATCATTTATTTAAAAATGACTCTTTATTTCATTCAGTGTGCTCAGATCGTAGAACTCAGGTTATCAGTCAGGTTACTGATCACAGTCACTCTTCAGGTGTTTGTTACTAAAATGAAGACAGACAGAGAGACAGAGAGACAGAGAGACAGAGAGACAGACAGAGAGACAGAGAGACAGAGAGAGAGACAGAGAGACAGAGAGAGAGACAGAGAGAGAGAGACAGAGACAGACAGACAGACAGAGGGACAGACAGATACACAGACAGACAGACAGACAGACAGACAGACAGACAGACAGACAGACAGACACACAGACAGACAGACAGACAGACAGATACAGACAGACAGACAGACAGACAGACAGACAGATACACAGACAGACAGACAGATACACAGACAGACAGATACACAGACAGACAGACAGACAGACAGACAGACAGACAGACAGACAGACAGACAGACAGACAGAGAGACAGAGAGACAGACAGACAGACAGAGAGACTCTGGTTCTGGTGGCTCTCTCATTAGCAGAGAGGATGATTAGGGTTCTTCAGAAGGAGTCGTGGTTTTGAGGCGGTTCCCTCGTTAAGCGACTGTTAGAGTCCGTCAGCGTCTCCTCCTCCTGTCTAATTATCTCATGTGATCACCTGCAGGGGCTGCTGGGTAAACTGACCTACATCTCCTGTGTGTAAATATTTAGCATCCCATTAAAGAGTCCACCTGGGGACCGTGAGCTGCCAGCACCAGACAAACCTGTTTACTGACTGTTTAACGTCTGTTTAACTTCAGTCTGTTTATATATATTTATATTTATATATATATATATACATATATACACGTGTATTTCATTTTTTTGTTTTATTTACTTATTAATTCATTTGTAAGATAACTTTCAGTTTCAGCTCTCGTATGATGACGATGACCAGGTGAGATCAGAGAGGTCTGGAGGACTAAAGTGATCTTGTCTGATGTGGTTCTGATCCTTAGGGACCAGCAGGATTAAATGGGTTCACCTCGGGCTGAATATCACAGACTTCAGAACAAACAGACTGAGGAGAGTTCAGGCTGATCCAGAGGAACAATGGAGTCCTGATCCATTAGCTGGATGAACCAGATCCACGTGGACCTCTTCCTGGCTCTGGTCCAGGATCAGCTCCTCCTCTGAGGGCGACACAGGAAACAACAACACAGCTGTAATTGGCTAAATTAACTGAGGCTAATTACTATGCTAATGTTTACCTGGCAGAGGCAGCGGGGATCGGACCCCGGGCCGCCCGGGGCGCCGGCTCACATCGATCTGGATTAATAGATCTGAGACCAGAGAAAGACTCCCATCAGACAGGAAACATCCAGCTGGAACCAGCCGCCTCCACCTGCTGAGACAGAGGGCATCATGGGAAATATTCATCTCAGAACCAAAGTGGTGTTTTTCTGCTGTCTGTTATAAAGATGAGAGTTTTAGGTGATGGACAGGTCACCTTCCGGGTCCAGGTCCGGGTCCAGGTCTGGGTCCAGGTCTGGGTCAGGGTAAAGTGGGGTTAAACTGATTATAACAGTACCTGAATATATCTGTAAATAACAGAAACTACCTTAAAATAACTAAACGTACAAGAAAGAAACTGAAAATACATCAAATGCATAAACATGTTAATATTTACTTCCCAGTATTTACATCTTGTGTTAATACCTTAAATCTGGATGATTGTTATTATTGATATTAATATCTGTTAATATTCTGCAGCTCTAACTGACTCTAGGTCAGAACACAGGAAACCGAGAGAGTGAAGGAGAACAGTTGCTGGGAGCAAATACTCTCTCTCTCTCTCTCTGTCTCTCTGTCTCTCTGTCTCTCTGTCTCTCTCTCTCTCTGTCTCTCTGTCTCTCTCTCTCTCTCTCTCTCTCTGTCTCTCTGTCTCTCTCTCTCTCTGTCTCTCTGTCTCTCTCTCTGTCTCTCTCTCTCTCTCTCTGTCTCTCTCTCTCTCTCTGTCTCTCTGTCTCTCTCTCTCTCTCTCTCTCTCTCTGTCTCTCTCTCTCTGTCTCTCTCTCTCTCTCTCTGTCTCTCTGTCTCTCTCTCTGTCTCTCTCTCTGTCTCTCTCTCCGTCTCTCCGTCTCTCTCTCCGTCTCTCTGTCTCTCTCCGTCTCTCTCTGTCTCTCTCTCTCTGTCTGTCTCTCTCTCTCTGTCTCTCTGTCTCTCTCTGTCTCTCTCTCTCTCTGTGTCTCTCTCTCTCTCTGTCTCTCTCTCTCTCTGTCTCTCTCTCTCTCTCTCTCTCTGTCTGTCTGTCTCTCTCTCTCTCTGTCTCTCTCTGTCTGTCTCTGTCTCTCTCTCTCTCTGAGTCTCCCCCAGCGCCGGGCTGATAAGAGAGGAGCAGGGGGGGAGGGGGAGGAGGAGAATCTCCCTCCTGGAGGAATTGAGAGCAGCCCCCGTCGCCTGGATTTAATTTGCATAGAGCGAGCGATATGGAGGCGGCGGTTGGAGCCTCAGTGAGGCGGTGCCCCCAGCCTCGCCACAGAGGACGGTCCACCTGCCCGTCCCTCTAATCCACCGTCTGTACTCAGGCGTCAGGACGTCCTCTGCCTTTGATGTGCGTTTGTCCCGTGGACACAACATTAAAGACTCTCCTTCAAGCCGGGGCAAATCAAATACCGTTACCTTCTTCTAAGGATTGCAAATGTGCTTAAATATGCCCTTTAATGGTGTGTTTCCTCCACGAGAGCTCAGGAACCGGTTCCCCGGGAGAACGCCGCTTGCCTCTGATTGGATGCTGAGCCGCGGTTCAATTATCTGTTTGTTCTCTGAGTTTAACAGAGAAGAGGACAGACAGACGGGGTGATGTCACCGTGAACCGGGTTCACCTGTGAGGAACCCTGTTCACCTGTGAGGAACCATGTTCTCCTGTTAGGAACCATGTTCTCCTGTCAGGAACCATGTTCTCCTGTTAGGAACCCTGTTCACCTGTGAGGAACCATGTTCTCCTGTTAGGAACCATGTTCTCCTGTCAGTTCACCTGAACCATGTTCTCCTGTTAGGAACTGTTCCCTGTTAGGAACCACGTTCTCCTGTTAGGAACCATGTTCTCCTGTTAGGAACCATGTTCTCCTGTCAGGAACCATGTTCTCCATGTTCTCCTGTTAGAACCATGTTCTCCTGTTAGGAACCATGTTCTCCTGTTCTCCTGTTAGGAACCATGTTCTCCTGTTCTCCTGTTAGGAACATGTTCTCCTGTTAGGAACCACGTTCTCCTGTTAGGAACCATGTTCTCCTGTCAGGAACCCTGTTCACCTGTCAGGAACCATGTTCTCCTGTTAGGAACCATGTTCTCCTGTCAGGAACCATGTTCTCCTGTTAGGAACCATGTTCTCCTGTTAGGAACATGTTCTCCTGTTAGGAACCATGTTCTCCTGTTAGGAACATGTTCTCCTGTTAGGAACCATGTTCACCTGTTAGGAGCCATGTTCACCTGTCAGGAACCATGTTCTCCTGTTAGGAGCCATGTTCTCCTGTTAGGAACATGTTCTCCTGTTAGGAACCATGTTCACCTGTTAGGAACCATGTTCACCTGTTAGGAGCCATGTTCTCCTGTTAGGAACCATGTTCACCTGTTAGGAGCCATGTTCTCCTGTTAGGAACCATGTTCACCTGTTAGGAACCATGTTCACCTGTTAGGAGCCATGTTCTCCTGTTAGGAACCATGTTCACCTGTTGTTTATTAAATGATCAACTAATCTCAATAAAGCCGACCTTGTTGTATTTAAGATGATGAGGATGAGGATGAGGATGAGAATGAGGATGAAGATGAGGATAAAGATGAAGATGAGGATGAGGATGAAGATGAGGATGAAGATGAGGATGAAGATGAGGAGAAAGATGAAGATGAGGATGAAGATGAAGATGAGGATAAAGATGAGGATGAAGATGAGGATGAAGATGAGGATGAAGATGAAGGTGGAGGTGAGGATGAGGATGAAGAAGAGGATGAAGATGAGGATGAAGATGAAGGTGAGGATGAAGATGAAACTGAGGATGAGGATGAAGATGAGAATGAGGATGAAGATGAGGATGAAGATGAAGATGAAACTGAGGATGAAGATGAGGATGAAGATGAGAATGAAGATGAAGATGAAGATGAAGATGATGATGAGGATGAGGATGAAGATGAGGATGAAGATGAGGCTGAGGATGAAGATGAGGATGAGGATGAGGATGAGGATGAGGATGAGGATGAAGATGAGGATGAAGATGAGGATGAAGGTGGAGGTGAGGATGAGGATGAAGAAGAGGATGAAGATGAGGATGAAGATGAAGGTGAGGATGAAGATGAAACTGAGGATGAGGATGAAGATGAGAATGAGGATGAAGATGAGGATGAAGATGAAACTGAGGATGAAGATGAGGATGAAGATGAGAATGAAGATGAAGATGATGATGAGGATGAGGATGAAGATGAGGATGAAGATGAGGCTGAGGATGAAGATGAGGATGAGGATGAGGATGAAGATGAGGATGAGGATGAAGATGAGCCTCCAGCAGTGTTTGTCTCGGCGCTGAAGGTGACGGATGGACTTGAAGGGCTCACACAGATTTACATAATTGCTGCCTGACACACACTGACATGATGCTAATTAGCATGTTAGCACGAATAATTAGAGGAGAACTTTATATATTGCTGTTAGTTTAAATGTAATAATAATTCATAATTTATTAGTTGATTATACTTAGTTTAATAATCTGAGTCTGTTAAGTAACGAAAGCAGAAAAAGTACAACATTTACCTGTGAGATGACGTGGAGCAGAAGTACAAAGTATCAGAACATATAAATACTGCAGAGAGTAGAGAGCAGCCTCCGATCTGACCTGGGATCAGAACAACAGAGTTTAACATCAGTGCTGTTCACTTCATCTCTAAATCCTCTTACGTCTTAAAGAAGCTGCAGCTGTGTGAGTGGATGATTAAACTGCCGCCGCCACACAAACTTTAATCTCTTCATAACTCATAAGATGTATTAAAGATGAGACGACGCTCCACTCTGCTCCTTTCTTCACTCACTTAATGAAACTGGAGATAAGCTCCGTCTGCTGCCTGCAGCCACATCACAGCCAGTGGTCACGTGACCTGATCTCATCAGGGACCAAGGTACGGTTCAACACGGCAACGACACGGCAACGACACGGCAATGACACGCCAACAACACGCCAACATCACAGCCAGTGGTCACGTGACCTGATCTCATCAGGGACCAAGGTACGGTTCAACACGGCAACGACACGGCAACGACACGGCAATGACACACCAACAACACGCCAACATCACAGCCAGTGGTCACGTGACCTGACCTCATCAGGGACAAATGTACGGTTCAATGTGCCAACAACACGCCAAGCAACACGGCCACTGACTGCAGGGTGTAAATCCAACAGGATTGTTATTAGCAGTTTAGAGTACTCCAGTATTCAGTTTAGAGTACTCTAGTATTCAGTTTAGAGTACTCCAGTATTCAGTTTAGAGTACTCTAGTATTCAGTTTAGAGTACTCTAGTATTCAGTTTAGAGTACTCCAGTATTCAGTTTAGATTCAGTACTCTAGTATTCAGTTTAGAGTACTCTAGTATTCAGTTTAGAGTACTCCAGTATTCAGTTTAGAGTACTCTAGTATTCAGTTTAGAGTACTCCAGTATTCAGTTTAGAGTACTATAGTGTGTAGAGTCTAATAGTATTTTAAGTATATTCCTTTAGTATTGCGTGTAGAGTCTTGTAGTATTGCGTGGAGTAAACCGGTAGAGGTTGTAGGAGTAGAGTCGCAGTAGAATCTGTTTCTACTGATCACAGTCACACTGAGCGGATCTCTTTTAGAAAAGGAAAAATAATAAGAAATAAATGACTTTTCCTCTTAAAGGAAGTGGAGTCTTTAATATTTAAAGATGCAGAGCAGCTTTGGCCTCTTAAATGAAACATGAATTACTCTCTTCATAAAGGAACAATACAGAACACTTCTGCTGCACCAACTTCATTATCTCCAATTTGCAACAAAATATCTGTGAACGTGTCAAACGAAGATTTAAAGAAAACAGAACCTTTCATCACGTCTCCCTCAGAGCTCTTCTTCATGTGAAGCGTCCTATGTCCTCTGTCCTATGTCCTCTGTCCTCTATCCTATATCCTCTACTATGTCCTCTGTCCTATGTCCTATGTCCTCTGTCCTCTATCCTATATCCTCTACTATGTCCTCTTCCTCTCCTCAGTCCTCCGTCCTCCGTCTTCTGTCCTTCTGTCCTTTGTCCTCTGTCCTGTCTCCTCTGTCCTCTACTCTGTCCTCTTTCTCATGTCCTCTGTCCTCTTCCTATCCTCTATCCTTTCAGAAACAATATTTAAACTGTGTTTTTAATCTGACAGTACCATTACATACATTCATAGAAACAGTCACACTAAAACCTATTTCACATTTTTGAGGGTGATGACCTCATAAACATGACGTCAGACATCTGAAGCTTCATTAATAGAACCAATGAACAACACGCTCTGCTTATTATTTACATTCTTCAGTAACCGTTTGGAGAGAAAACTGACAACTATCCAATCAATGATCAATAACTAATACTGTCCCTTTAAAGCAGAGACTTTACTTTATTGATTAATCATCATGTTGCTGTTAACAGAACGAAGACGATGAGGAAGAGAAAGATTAATGTTTTACTGTTTGAGGTGTTTGTCTTTAACAAAGCCCAGATGATTGGGAGGTGTCCTTCAGAATAAAAGCCTCTGGGTTCATGAGAAGTTGTTAATCTGTGAGTCAATCAGAGAGTTAATCCGTCAGTTTCTCTCAAGAACCAAATGAAAGTCTCTTCAGTCCATAAGCAGCTTTAGAGCGAAGCACAAAATACCTTTTCTCTGGTGAACATCAGGAGATTAACTTCCTGTGGGAGGAGTCATCTCATGTGACGTTCACAAGGTAGCAGCCTGGTGGTGAAGGTGATGAAGGTGATGATGAAGATGGGAGGAAGAGTGTGTCGTTCACACTGAGGACACAGAGACGTTCAGAGGATCAACTGAAATGTTTTCAGGTCTCAGCTTCTGTTTGTCAGAATAAACTGGATGTCGACTGTAAAGCTTTGAAACAACGACATTTATTGTCACTTAAAACGCCTTTAAATGATATTTATGTTATATTTATATTATATTTAAATGATATTTATATGATATTTATATATTTATATTATATTTATATGATATTTAAATTATATTTATATTATATTTAAATTATATTTAAATTATATTTATATATTTATATGATATTTATATTATATTTAAATCATATTATATTTAAATGATATTTATATATTTATATTATATTTAAATTATATTTATATGATATTTACATGACATTTATATGATATTTATATGATGTGAATATGAAACTGGACATGAACACTGAGCTTTTCTAAAGAATGATAATAAAAAAAATAATAAAAAATATAACATTTAACTTTATATTGTTTAAAGAGAATCAACAGAAAAAGAACAAAGGTTCTGACGGTGAGACACGTTGATGATGAAAGTTATTGATCCATAAATATTATTAATGTGATCAGAGACTTTTCTCTCTCCTGGTTCTGGCTGCAGCTCTGATTCACCGCTGAACCACCAGGAAGTAATCAGCCACCGGCGCTAAGACGGATTTCATTAGAGTGCTCAGGTCAGAGGCTTTGGATCGATTAAGTCCTGCTGGATCAGGACGGTTCACATGAGACACTGTGAACCCTGAAACAGGGACTGAACCAGCTCCAACCTCCAGGGCCCTCCAGAACCCCTGGAGCCCCAAAACCAGCTACAACCTCCAGAACCCCTGGAGCCAAAACCAGCTACAACCTCCAGAACCCCTGGAGCCCCCCCTGGCCCCAAACCTCCAGAACCCCTGGAGCTCCAAAACCAGCTACAACCTCCAGAACCCCTGGAGCTCCAAAACCAGCTACAACCTCCAGAACCCCTGGAGCTCCAAAACCAGCTACAACCTCCAGAACCCCTGGAGCTGGGAGCTCCAAAACCAGCTACAACCTCCAGAACCCCTGGAGCTCCCAAAACCAGCTACCCTCCAGAACCCCTGGAGCCCCAAAACCAGAACCCCTGGAGCCCCACTACAACCTCCAAAAGCCTCAACCTCCAGAACCCCTGGAGCTCCAAAACCAGCTACAACCTCCAGAACCCCTGAACCCCTGAGCCCAAACAAACGCTTCCAGAACCCCTGGACTTTCCAGAACCCCCTGGAGCTCCAAAAACCAGCTCTGGTCCCTGGAGCCCAAACAAACGCTTGGACAGGGTCCCTGTTGGATGGTCTTTGGGTCCATTATTGTTTTATTGAGTCTGATTAAACTTTATTTTATTGTTTTATTGAGATGACAGGATGAAGAAGTAGAATCTTAGAAATCATTTATGAAAAATTTCTCCTTCAGCTCTGGATCTTTACGATCAACATGAACATTTCATATAAAGTCACAGAAAGTTTATGAAGACGTTTTATAATCTGCTGAATTAAAGATTGGATCCTTGAGAATAAATATAATAAATATAATTATTATATTATAATGATATATTCATAATAAATATATCATAAATATGAATCCTGTTTGTTTCATCATAAATATTAGTCTATTTGTTCCGTTTCTTTGGGTTGGACAACAAGTTCTGAGGAATCTTTTTTGTGTTCTTGTTTCTGAACATGAATCCTGACGTTTTGTTGAACTCGTCCATGTTGTTGATAAAAACACAGATATAAGGTGTCCTCTGCGTTTCCACGGAAACGTGTTTCCATCAGCTCGACTGAACCTGAGAGGAGCTGGGGGAAGCGGCGCCCTGACCTCAGGTCTGCAGGCGGCTCAACCTGACCTCAAGCAGCTCCGGTTCTGTTTGTGTTGGCGGTTCAGGACTCTCAGAGGCTGAACCAGGTTTACTGAGACCTGATGAACACATCGCCTTAAACAGGGAGGATGAGGAGGAGACAGGACGAAGCACAGCAGCTGAGTAAATACCGTCATCTCCTCCGTTTCCCATCAGCCACCTCTGCAGCTGCTCAGATCAGATTTCTATTGTTTGACTGTCAGCATCATGTTCTCACACAAAGACGAACCACTGATCTGAGGTCTGTTTAAAAAATAGCAGAAGAAGAAGAAGAAGAAGAAGGAGGAGGAGGAGGAGGAGAAGAAGAAGAAGAAGAAGAAGAAGAAGAAGGAGGAGGGGAAGAAGGAGAAGAAGAAGAAGAAGAAGAAGAAGAAGAAGAAGAAGAAGAAGAAGAAGAAGAAGAAGAAGAAGAAGAAGAAGCAGATCATCGGGTGTACAGCATTAACTTTATTTTGTAGTCTCACATTAACTTTATTTTGTAGTCTCACAGTGACTTCCTGTCAGAGAGCTGACCTTTGATCATCTGGTGTAAACACTGAGGCGTGATGTGTGTAATCAGTTCTTTAATCGTCTCCGGAGCGTTTTCGTGCTAATTTGAAGAGTAATCTGGTGGATTGACGGCGTGTCGACCTCAGAATAACTCTTTGGATTATTTAAGATTATTTTGTAATTCACTTTTAATCTGCAGCTGTAAGACTGGAGAGTCTCACCACGAAGCGATGAGGACAGACATCCTGCTGCTGTCGAGAAAAACCTCGTCTCAGATTATCTGCTGCTGAGAAACAATCCGACTGGTGATGAAGACAAGAAGACAAGAGGACACCTTAAAACTGTCCTCACTAAACTGTCCTCACCAGAGAGTCCTCTCTGAACTGTCCTCACCAGAGAGTCCTCTCTGAACTGTCCTCACCAGAGAGTCCTCTCTGAACTGTCCTCACCAGAGAGTCCTCTCTGAACTGTCCTCACCAGAGAGTCCTGAACTGTCCTCACCAGAGAGTCCTCTCTGAACTGTCCTCAAATTTAACTTTAAACTACAAACTGAGCTGCAGCTTCATGATGCGATGATGCATTCAGGTGTCAGGAGAACGTAGTAAATCACAGTGCTGATTTTACATTTATATTATTAATTATAATAGTTATATTAATATTTTTGGTCCGATATCTTTTAAATCATAATTCATTGAACAATAAAAACAGAAACTTCTCTGATCTGAGATCAGCTGTGGCTTCATCACAGCTTCCTCCTCCTCCTCTTCTACACCTCTTCCTCCTCCGCTCCTCCTCTTCCTCCTCTCCTCTATTATCTATCCCCCGATCCTGAATGAGTCGATGATCCTGACCCAATTAGTGGGAGCCTTCCAGGCGAGGAGAGGAGGAGGAGGAGGAGGAGGAGGAGGAGGAGGAGGAGGAGGAGGAAGGAGGAGGAGGAGGAGGAGGAGGAGGAGGAGGAGGAGGAGGAGAAGGAGGAGGAGGAGGAGAAGGGGGCACTATCATGGTCCAGCTCCCCCCCCCCGCTCTGGAAAATGAGATGCTAATTAATTATCATTGGCATCTTCAGCGGCTCACGCCAGCCTCGCATCAGGAGCCCTGCAGGCTGCCTGGTCCTGATCCAGGACACTGCACAGTCCTGATCCTGGTCCAGGACATGCCACAGTTCAGACACTTCCTGTTTTCATATATCTTTCCCTTCACACACTTCCTGTTTTCATATATATTTCCCTTCACACACTTCCTGTTTTCATATATCTTTCCCTTCACACACTTCCTGTTTTCATATATATTTCCCTTCACACACTTCCTGTTTTCATATATATTTCCCTTCACACACTTCCTGTTTTCATATATCTTTCCCTTCACACACTTCCTGTTTTCATATATCTTTCCCTTCACACACTTCCTGTTTTCATATATCTTTTCCTTCACACACTTCCTGTTTTCATATATCTTTCCTTCACACACTTCCTGTTTTCATATATCTTTCCTTCACACACTTCCTGTTTTCATATATCTTTCCCTTCACACACTTCCTGTTTTCATATATCTTTTCCTTCACACACTTCCTGTTTTCATATATCTTTCCCTTCACACACTTCCTGTTTTCATATATATTTCCTTCACACACTTCCTGTTTTCATATATCTTTTCCTTCACACACTTCCTGTTTTCATATATCTTTCCCTTCACACACTTCCTGTTTTCATATATATTTCCTTCACACACTTCCTGTTTTCATATATCTTTTCCTTCACACACTTCCTGTTTTCATATATCTTTCCCTTCACACACTTCCTGTTTTCATATATTCCTGTTTTCATTTCCCTTCACACACTTCCTGTTTTCATATATCTTTTCCTTCACACACTTCTTTTTCCCCTTCACACACTTCCTGTTTTCATATATCTTTTCCTTCACACACTTCCTGTTTTCATATATCTTTTCCTTCACACACTTCCTGTTTTCATATATCTTTCCCTTCACACACTTCCTGTTTTCATATATCTTTTCCTTCACACACTTCCTGTTTTCATATATCTTTCCCTTCACACACTTCCTGTTTTCATATATCTTTCCCTTCACACACTTCCTTCCTGTTTTCATATCTTTTCCTTCACACACTTCCTGTTTTCATTTTCCTTCATATATATTTCCTTCACACACTTCCTGTTTTCATATATCTTTCCCTTCACACACTTCCTGTTTTCATATATCTTTCCCTTCACACACTTCCTTTTTCCTTTTCCTTCACACACTTCCTGTTTTCATATATCTTTCCCTTCACACACTTTCCCCTTCACACACTTTTTCCCCTTCACACACTTCCTGTTCTCAGAGTCCTTCCTCCCTGAACATTCCCAGTGAAATGTGTCTGGTGAGCTCAGAGATGATAATGATTCATAATAAGGTGTCAGGGCGGAGGCTCTGTAATGAGGTGGAGGAATATGCGCGGTGTGATGATGACATGTGGCAGACCAAGATGTCGCTGTTACGGTTCAGGAGGAGACACATCAAACCCACCAAACGGATCGTTTACTGCAGGAAGACACGTTCAGGGACGTTTAGTAAAACACACATTTAGCTTCAGTCAGACCTTTGTTAGATTTATGTTTAATATTAATATTCATGTAATTCTACAATAATGTCTCTAAATGTTGGATTTTATTTTAAACTGGGGGGGGTAACTGATTGGATGAACTGATGGACTAAATGATCAATCAAATTAAACAGATCATGATATTGATCGTATTTACTCTAATACAGCAGGATGATTGATGGTTTGTTCTGTTTAAATAATGATGTTAAAGTATATCGTCTTCATATCGTTTCTGTTCTTATTAAATGTTTATATATATCATATATATATATCATATATATATATATATATATATATATATATATATATGATATATATATATATCATCTTTCATATATATATATATATATATATCATCTTTCATATATATAATATATATATCATATATATATATCATCACCAGACCAACAGTGAAGTTTGGAGGTGGAACATCATGGTGTGGGGCTGTTTCTCAGCATACGACACTGGCAAACTTCATATAATTGAAGGAAGGATGAATGGAAAAATGTACCGAGACATTCTTGATAAAAATCTGCTGCCATCTAGCAGGATGATGAAGATGAAACGAGGGTGGACATTTCAGCAAGACAATGACCCCAAACACACAGCCAAGGAAACTCTCCACTGGTTTCAGAGAAAGAAAATAAAGCTGCTAGAATGGCCACATAACTTCATTTCTGAACGTATTTGTTTGGTTTTCTTTGTATGTATGGATTACTTGGGTTGTTACCGACATCTGGTGAAAATTTCATGTCAATAGCACCTTTAGAAATATATTTACTGAGAGAAATGGTGACGTGTTCAATACTTATTTTACCCGCTGTAGATATATATATATTTATATATATATATGATGAATCACAGATGATGGACAATAAAACATATTTAATAGAAGGTAAATCTCTAAACGTCTTGAGAGGAAACACGAGTTCAGCCTGGAGAGCTGACAGAAACCTCTTGGTCATAATGAGCAGAGGGCCCTGAACGCCCCGTCAGGAGCGCTGACAGCTCGGAGCGCCGCCCGGCTCCGCAGTCCTTCAGTCCTGATCCAGGACCCGGTCCTCAGTGGACCAGAATCCCCCCCCAGCTCTCCATGCCACTCCCTCCTGAGGAAGAGAGGCATCTCACCATCATTGTTCTAAACAGAGATAAATACAGGGTTCCACCTTCAGAAACCTGATCGGATTCTGTAGAGAGGAAGTTTAAAACGTTCAGACTGACCTGAGTCAGTGACACGTTGACCACATGGAGACTTCATGTTCACTGAGAAGTATTTCAACAAGTTATTATTCAAAGTAATCAAATTAAAATATGGAGTATTTCTTTATTTCCACCATGAAGGAGATCAGTTTCAGATTCATGTGAGGATAGAACTACCAGAGACGTATACGTCTCTACGTCACTCATCAGTCCTAATATGGTCACTTCCTGTTCTCTGGTTGCAACAAAACAAGATGGCGACGGCCACAACACCAAACTCAAGGCCTCAACACGTCCACAAACCAACGAGTGACATCCCATCATCACAGAGGAACGTAGAGAACTCACATCCTCAGTATTTATAGAGAACACTGAACGCTAGTGTGTGTGTGTGTGTATATGTGTGTGTGTGTGTATATACACACACACATATAAACATGTATATTTATAGCATGTCGTCATCAGGAACAGGAAGACTGAGGCGTACAGAGATCTGCTCCGTCAGCGTTCAGGCTCAGACATCAGGATCAAATCATCCAGAAACTCTTTCATGTTTCAACTCTTTTCTTCTGAGTGGAGATAACAGACAGTAATTATAGAAACCTTTCTCTGCTCTGATTGGTCCTCAAATCAGAGGGACTGGGAACGATGGGAAAGTGACCGACTTAAACGAGCTTTTGTGGTTCCAGTGTTTCACTAAATCTCACCACAGAAGAAGAGGGGGGATTACTCCTTCTCTCAGAGAAATGAACTCTCGTTTGTGTTTCTATAGAAACAGCTGATAAAAGAACGTATTCATGAACTCATGAATTATGAACACATGAACTCATGTCACGTGAACTCATGAACTCATGAACTCATGTCACATGAACTCATGTCACATGAACTGTCATGAACTCATGTCACATGAACTCATGTCACATGAACTCATGAACTATGAACTCATGTCACATGAACTCATGAATTATGAACACATGAACTCATGTCACATGAACTCATGTCACATGAACTCATGAATTATGAACACATGAACTCATGTCACATGAACACATGTCACATGAACTCATGTCATGAACTCATGAACTCATGAACACATGAACTCATGTCACATGAACTCATGAACTCATGAACTCATGTCACATGAACTCATGAACTATGAACACATGAACTCATGTCACATGAACTCATGTCACATGAACTCATGAATTATGAACACATGAACTCATGAACACGTGAACTCATGAACTCATGTCACATGAACTCATGAAGCACCTGTAATGTGTTACTCTGGTTAGTGTCTGTTACGTGAACGTCTGGTTAGTCACATGAACTCATGTCTGGTTAGCATGAACTCATGTCTGGTTAACTCTGAACTCATGAACACATGAACTCTGTCACATGGTTACTCTGAACTCATGTCACATGAACTCATGAACTCATGAACACATGAACTCTGGTTATGTCACATGAACTCATGAACACATGAACACATACTAGAGTTCAGTATGTGGTTCTTCTCTCTGCCTGTCTCTCCCTCTTGTCCTCCACACGTCTGACTGGTTAGCTCTGGTTACATGTCTGGTTAGCGTCTGCGGTGAGAAGCTAATCACAGCACCTTTAATGTGTTAGCGTCTGGTTAGTGTCTGGTTAGCGTCTGGTTAGCGTCTGGTTAGTGTCTGGTTAGCGTCTGGTTAGCGTCTGGTTAGCGTCTGGTTAGCGTCTGGTTAGCGTCTGGTTAGCGTCTGGTTAGTGTCTGGTTAGCGTCTGGTTAGTGTCTGGTTAGCGTCTGGTTAGTGTCTGGTTAGCGTCTGGTTAGTGTCTGGTTAGCGTCTGGTTAGCGTTGCTTAGTGTCTGGTTAGCGTCTGGTTAGCGTCTGGTTAGTGTCTGCTTAGTGTCTGGTTAGCGTCTGCTTAGTGTCTGGTTAGCGTCTGGTTAGTGTCTGGTTAGTGTCTGGTTAGCGTCTGGTTAGTGTCTGGTTAGCGTCTGCTTAGTGTCTGGTTAGTGTCTGGTTAGCGTCTGGTTAGCGTCTGGTTAGCGTCTGGTTAGCGTCTGGTTAGCGTCTGGTTAGCGTCTGGTTAGTGTCTGGTTAGCGTCTGGTTAGTGTCTGGTTAGCGTCTGGTTAGCGTCTGCTTAGTGTCTGGTTAGCGTTTGGTTAGTGTCTGGTTAGTGTCTGGTTAGCGTCTGGTTAGCGTCTGGTTAGTGTCTGGTTAGCGTCTGGTTAGCGTCTGGTTAGTGTCTGGTTAGCGTTTGGTTAGCGTTTGGTTAGTGTCTGCTTAGTGTCTGGTTAGCGTCTGGTTAGCGTCTGGTTAGTGTCTGGTTAGCGTCTGGTTAGTGTCTGGTTAGTGTCTGGTTAGCGTTTGGTTAGCGTCTGGTTAGTGTCTGGTTAGAGTCTGGTTAGTGTCTGCTTAGTGTCTGGTTAGCGTTTGGTTAGTGTCTGGTTAGAGTCTGGTTAGTGTCTGGTTAGCGTTTGGTTAGCGTTTGGTTAGTGTCTGCTTAGTGTCTGGTTAGCGTTTGTTAGCGTCTGGTTAGTGTCTGGTTAGCGTTTGTTAGTGTCTGGTTAGTGTCTGGTTAGCGTTTGGTTAGCGTTTGGTTAGTGTCTGGTTAGTCTGGTTAGTGTCTGCTTAGTGTCTGGTTAGCGTTTGGTTAGTGTCTGGTTAGAGTCTGGTTAGTGTCTGCTTAGTGTCTGCTTAGTGTCTGGTTAGCGTTTGGTTAGCGTTTGGTTAGTGTCTGGTTAGCGTTTGGTTAGTGTCTGGTTAGAGTCTGGTTAGTGTCTGGTTAGCGTTTGGTTAGTGTCTGGTTAGAGTCTGGTTAGTGTCTGGTTAGTGTCTGGTTAGCGTCTGGTTAGTGTCTGGTTAGTGTCTGGTTAGTTAGTGTCTGGTTAGCGTTTGGTTAGTGTCTGGTTAGCGTTTGGTTAGCGTCTGGTTAGTGTCTAGTTAGTGTCTGGTTAGCGTTTGGTTAGTGTCTGGTTAGCGTTTGGTTAGTGTCTGGTTAGCGTCGTCCTTCGTTTAAAGAGGATCTTTGTAGTTGTGGTTTTGAAGCGTCTCCAGAGACGTCGTTTGAAGCTGACGGAGGTTTTCCTCTCATTCTGCTGCTCACTGAACAAACCGACAGAATCACATTCACACATCAAACACACGTTTACTGAACACGTTAAACACGGAGACGCTTGCTCAGCCAGGGGAGGATTCTGGGTAATTAATCAAAGGATGGGGGCAGGTGTGACAAAGCACCCTCTGTGGGGGGGTTACTATAACATGTGGTTATGTAATGTTAGCATCAAGTACCAGAGCACTAAGCTAAGCTAGCAGAGCTAAGCTAGCAGAGCTAAGCTAGCAGAGCTAAGCTAACAGAGCTAAGCTACCAGTTCAATTGTTATAGCAAAGGACAATGCTAACAAAAATAGCAAACATTTAAAACACACGCCCGTGTTAGTGGATGTTGGTCAACAACGACAGAATGAGCTCGATTAGCTTCATAAGCTAACATGATGATGTTCAGACTAAGCAACCAGCCATGTAGCATCAGCTAACTCAGCAACAACGCGTTAGCAGGGCTAAAGATCAAGCTTACTGTCCAGGGACCCAAATCAGCTAACAGGGTACTAAGCTAACGTGAAACGAGCGGAGCTAAGCTAGCCACCATGTGCACAGTAACACAAGCTAACAGAGCAGAATAAAGAGACTAGCTAAAGCTAACGGCTAAAGCTACAAACATTCATCTACGTTAACACACACATTCCTCAACTCTGTGTGTGAGTGTGTGTGTGTGTGTGTGTGTCTGTGTGTGTGTGTCTGTGTGTGTGTCTGTGTGTGTGTGTCTGTGTGTGTGTGTGTGTGTGTGTGTCTGTGTGTGTGTGTGTGTGTGTGTGTGTGTGTGTGTGTGTCTGTGTGTGTGTGTGTGTGTGTGTGTGTGTGTTTCTGTGTGTCTGTGTCTGTGTGTGTGTGTGTCTGTGTGTGTGTGTGTGTGTGTGTGTGTGTGTGTGTGTGTGTGTGTGTGTGTCTGTGTGTGTCTGTGTGTGTGTGTGTGTGTGTGTGTGTGTGTGTGTGTGTGTCTTCTCTCCTCCAGCGTGAAATGAACTCACTGTTCTTTGTTGATAATCAGTTTTTCATAAAAAGCCTGAAACTGAACGACTTCTGTTCTGAGAAACATTTCACCCAGAAAATAAACCTCATCAGTGACATGAAGTTTAATCATTCAGTGACTAAATATTCATATTTAAAAAAATAAAAAAATAATATATATATATATATATATTTATATACATGTATATGTAAGTACAACGGCTAAAATAAGTATTGAACACTTCATCATTTTTCTCAGTAAATATATTTCTAAAGGTGCTATTAACATGAAATTTTCACCAGATTAACAACCCAAGTAATCCATACATACAAAGAAAACCAAACAAATAAGTTCAGAAATTAAGTTTTGTGTAATAAAATGGAATGACACAGGGAAAAAGTATTGAACACATGAAGAAAGGGAGGTGCAAAAAGACATGGAAAGCCAAGACACCAGCTGAAATCTATCAGTAATTAGAAAGCGATCCTTAATGAATATCAGCTGGTTCAGTCCCAACTGATGGCCTATAGAAAGGTGTCTCATTACCAAGGTGTCACACAAGAAACATCTCATGATGGGTAAAAGCAAAGAGCTCTCTCAAGACCTTCACAACCTTATTGTTGCAGAACATACTGATGGCATTGGTTCCAGAAGGATTTCTAAACTTCTGAATGTTCCAGTGAACATTGTTGGGGCCATAATCCGGAAGTGGAAAGAACATCATTTCACCATAAACCGGCCACGACCAGGTGCTCCTCACAAGATTTCTGACAGAGGAGTGAAAAGAATTATCAGAAGAGTTGTCCAAGAGCCAAGGAGCACTAGTGGAGAGCTTCAGAAAGACCTGGAATCAGCAGGTACAATTGTTTCAAAGAAAACAATAAGTAATGCATCAACCGCCGTGGCCTGTATGCACGCTCACCACGCAAGACTCCACTGCTGAAGAAAAAGCATGTTGAAGCTCGTTTAAAGTTTGCTGCACAACATTTAGACAAGCCTGTGAAATACTGGGAGAATATAGTCTGGTCAGATGAGACCAACATTGAACTCTTTGGATGCCATAATACACACCATGTTTGGAGGTCAAATGGCACTGCACATCACCCCAAAAACACCAGACCAACAGTGAAGTTTGGAGGTGGAACATCATGGTGTGGGGCTGTTTTTCAGCATACGGCACTGGCAAACTTCATATAATTGAAGGAAGGATGAATGGAAAAATGTACCGAGACATTCTTGATAAAAATCTGCTGCCATCTAGCAGGATGATGAAGATGAAACGAGGGTGGACATTTCAGCAAGACAATGACCCCAAACACACAGCCAAGGAAACTCTCCATTGGTTTCAGAGAAAGAAAATAAAGCTGCTAGAATGGCCCAGCCAATCACCTGACCTGAATCCAATAGAAACTCTATGGAAAGAACTAAAGATCAGAGTTCATAGAAGAGGAACACGGAACCTTCAAGATCTGAAGACTGTTTGTGTGGAAGAATGGGCCAAAATCACACCTGAGCAATGCATGCCACTAGTTTCTCCATACAGGAGGCGTCTTGAAGCTGTCATCACCAACAAAGGCTTCTGTACCAAGTATTAAATACATTTCAGTCAGCGTGTTCAATACTTTTTCCCTGTGTCATTCCATTTGATTACCCATAACTTCATTTCTGAACGTATTTGTTTGGTTTTCTTTGTATGTATGGATTACTTGGGTTGTTACCGACATCTGGTGAACATTTCATGTCAATAGCACCTTTAGAAATATATTTACTGAGAAAAATGGTGACGTGTTCAATACTTTCCCCATTTTACTAATAAAGCTGTATATATATATATTATCTGGTGAACATTTCATGTGATATCACCTTTATATATTTACTGATGGTGATATATATATATATATATATATACATATATATATATATATATATATATATATATATATATACATATATATATATATGTATATATATATATATATATGTGTGTATATATATGTATGCATATATGTATATATATATATATATATACATATATATATATGTATATATA
>NW_026553135.1:5000-15000 GCF_027596085.1 Anoplopoma fimbria | reverse complement strand
GGGTCGGTGGGAGGAGTCTCTGGGTGGAGTTGTGAGCGTGCTCAGTAGCGTGCTGCTGTCGCTCTGGATCAGCGGTCTGACGCTGCAGTCAGTGATTACAGCGTTTCATCCTCTGGCCTGAGGTCAGTTATTGACACAGTGGTTAGTGTCTGTGGAGCTGAAGGAGCTGAATCACTGACCTGAGGCCAGCTGCTCAAACATCTTAACCTCAAACTCTCAGACTGAACCAGGATCAGTTTCACGGTTTCATTCTCTCTTCTGTCTTTGACTGTTGTTATTAAACTTCTTTAGTGTTTGGTGTGTTTCTGGTTTCCAGATGAATCTGGATTAAAGACTGAAGTCGTGGATCAGATTTCAGGTTTTAATCATTAAACACATTCAGATGAAATGTAAAGAGCTCCTGTCTGCTGATCCACTTCAGTCTGGTTTGAGTGTAGACCTGGACCTGGCAGCTCAGGTGGGTCACAGAGAGAAACCGCCGGCTGGCCGCCGCTCAGTCTGTGTGGTGGACTACAGCATCACAACAGCCCCCCCCCCAAACCACACACATTAAAGACGTTAGAGGACGTTTACGGGTCCAGACTCTGCGTCTCCAGTCCTCCAGACTGCCTTTGATCCAGGACTCAGAGGTGGAGGGACGTGGCGAGGACTCAGGCATGACGACTTCCTGGCAGCGCCGACGACCGCCAAACCATCCACAGCTAATGAAGCCACAGCGGTGCGTTCAGGGACACCCGGCTGCCAGCAGAGTCTCAAAACGCTCCTTCAGCGTCGTCCAGGAGAACAAGGAGGTGTCGACCTGCAGAACAGAAGAAGGAGAAGGAGAAGAAGAAGGAGAAGAAAAGAAGAAGAAGAAGGAGGAGAAGGAGGAGGAGGAGAAGAAGAAGAGGGAGAAGGAGGAGGAGGAGGAGGAGGAGGAGAAGAAGAGGAGAAGAAGGAGGAGGAGGAGAAGGAGGAGGAGAAGGAAGAAGAAGGAGGAGGAGGAGAGGAGGAGGAGGAGGAGAGGAGGAGAAGAAGGAGGAGGAGGAGAAGGAGGAGAAGAAGGAGGAGGAGGAGAAGGAGGAGAAGAAGGAGGAGGAGGAGGAGGAGAAGGAGAAGAAGAGGAGAAGAGAAGGAGGAGGAGGAGGAGAAGAAGGAGGAGAAGGAGGAGAAGAAGGAGGAGGAGGAGGAGGAGGAGAAGAAGGAGGAGGAGGAGAAGGAGGAGAAGAAGGAGGAGGAGAAGACTTATTACTCCACTGATATATACTGAAGTTTCATAACAAGCTTAAAGGGACAGTTCAACATGTTGGGGAACATTAAATACTCTGAGCTAACTGTTTCACAGTCTATAGTCAAAAAGGCATTTCCCAATGCATTATGGGAAACGTAGTCTGCAGTGTTTGTCAGCTTTGACCCTTCTGGTTTTAAAGTCCGGCTGTCGGTCGGTTACCTTGACGACGTGTCTCCGTGTGATGTCGGGCCTCCTGCAGAGTCCCTGCAGACGTTTACACAGCTGCTCAGGTGTGGAGTACAGGTACTCTGCTGCAATAGAGAGCAGAGAAGAAGAGTGCTCAGGTGTGGAGTGCTCACAGGTACTCTGCTGCAATAGAGAGCAGAGAAGAAGAGTGCTCAGGTGTGGAGTACAGGTACTCTGCTGCAATAGAGAGCAGAGAAGAAGAGTGCTCAGGTGTGGAGTACAGAGCTGCAAGAGAGCAGAGAAGAAGAGTCCACCGTCACACTGAGCTGGGACAGACGCTCACTCTAAAATCACATGATGTGTTTACCTGGGAATATCTCAGGATACACCAACGCCTTAGGACACAGAGGATAACAGCCACAGTGAACGGCCTCCAACCTGTAAAACATCATGACGATAAAATAAAACATCACGATGATAAAATAAAACATGACAATGATAAATAAAACATCACGATGATAAATAAAACATCACGATGAGAAATAAAACATCACGATGCTAAATAAAACATCAAGATGAGAAATAAAACATCACGATAATAAAATAAAACATCACGATGATGAATAAAACATGACGATGATAAAATAAAACATGACGATGATAAAGAAAACATCACGATGATAAATAAAACATCACGATGAGAAATAAAACATCACGATAATAAAATAAAACATCAAGATGAGAAATAAAACATCACGATAATAAAATAAAACATCACGATGATAAATAAAACATCACGATGATAAATAAAACATCACGATAAAATAAAACATCACGATGATAAATAAAACATCACGATAAAATAAAACATCACGATGAGAAATAAAACATCACGATGAGAAATAAAACATCACAATGATAAAATAAAACATCACAATGATAAAATAAAACATCACAATGATAAATAAAACATCACGATGATAAATAAAACATCACGATATAAATAAAACATCACAATGATAAATAAAACATCACGATGATAAATAAAACATCACGATGATAAATAAAACATCACGACGATAAAATAAACCCTCACAACGATAAAATAAAACATCACAACGATAAAACAAAACATCACAACGATAAAATAAAACATCACAACGATAAAATAAAACATCACAACGATAAAATAAAACACGGACTAGTTCTAGTTAGGAGGAGTTAGAACATGGACTAGTTCTAGTTAGGAGGTGTTAGAACATGGACTAGTTCTAGTCAGATGGGCGACTGTGGGTCAGTGGAGAGCAGGGTTGTCCTCCAATCAGAGGACCGGTGGTTCGATCCCTGGCTCCGGCAGTCCATGTTGATGTGTCCTTGGGCAAGACACCTAACCCTGATTTGCTCCCGAAGGCTTAGCCATCGGTGTATGAATGGGTGTGAATGATTAGAGAGATCCTGATAGGCAGGTGGCACCTTGCATGGTAGCCCCTGTCATCAGTGTATGAATGGGTGTGAATGGGTGATTGATTCGTAATGTAAAAGCGCTTTGAGTGGTCGGAAGACTAGAAAAGCGCTATACAAGTACAGTCCATTTAGTCGGGGTGTTTTAGAACATTTGCTGCTAACGTGACTAAAACTCTTTAAATGGGAACAACAGAACCGTAGAGAACCCTGCGGACCAGACGGACCATAATGAAATATGTTGTAGGTGTTGATCAATAATTGAGGACGTCTCAGTCTTCGTTATAGAAACATTCATATTTAAAGCAGCAGATCAGAAACGTTTCATCAGAAACAAAGAATGTGATTCATAAAGAGCTCTGATCCATTCTGGTCTGAAAGTCCAGCTCCTGGAGCGCTCTGCTCTGGATTATTGAGGTCAGTCCAGTTCTCTGATGTGAGTAAATGTTTTTAATCTCAGATATAATCATCAGTGGACTGAATGATTAATCATCACTGCAGGGCTCCAACACTGATGATGTTAATCAGATTAGAGTCAGAGATAATGAGGAGGAACTCTGTTCTCCTGTTTCTACTCTGATCTCACAGCTTTTATTTTGTAGACCTGAGATGGTGCTCTTATTTTGTTGACCTGAGATGGTGCTTTTATTTTGTTGACCTGAGATGGTGCTTATATTATGTTGAGCTGAAGCTTATATTTGAGTGGCCCAAGCTGCTGCTTTTATTTAGTTAAGCTGAAGCTTTTATTGGATTGACCCGAGATGGTGCTTTTATTTTGTTGACCCGAGCTGCTTTTATATTTCAAATTTATTTACTTTTTATATTGTACAGTATGTGTGTTGTTGAAGTACTATTTGTACCTATATTGTACAGTATTTGTGTTGTTGAAGTATTATTTACATTTATATTGTACAGTATTTGTTGCAGTATATTTTATGGGTGTGAATCTTCACACATTATGAATTTGGAGCTCCAAACATGAATCAGGTTTCAGATCAGACACAGTGCTGCAGGCCGACGCTCACAGGGCCGTTTGATTGGCCGAGCTTCAGAGAGCGGAGCGTCTGATTGGCCGTTCGGCCTGCAGCGGCTGCAGAGTTCAGAGTTCAGGTGACTGAAGTCTGGATCACAGGCTGCTAGTCCTCAGAGTCCACACCTGCAGGATCCTCCAGGTCTCTTTAGAGGACACCTTGATCTGAGAGAGCGCTGGTATAAATAAAGTTTATTCAAGCTGTGGCTGAGTTTCCCTTCACTCTCAGGTGAGAAGAGAACACAGCTCAGTTAAATAACTGATATTAATATAACTTATATCAATATATTTTATATTAAAGGTGGAGGAAAACAGATAAATATTGAAATGAAAATCAAAAGTCAATTAAATGTTTTTCTTCTAAATTAAAATGAGTTTATTTTTAAGGTGTGAGTTAATATATTAGGTTTTTTTCTTCAGTAATGTTTGAAAAGTTTAATGTAAATATTGAGAAACTTTATTAAAACAGAATAAATTAACAAAAGTGTTTCACTGAGAATCGTCTCGTTTGTTGGTTTGATCCGTCAAAATAGATCAATAAATTCAGCTTTAGGTTGGAACACAATAATCCACCTTAAAAGACCTAAGAGTTGTCAATGTGTTGACTCAAGATCAATCAATATCTGATCAATAACGGATCAATATCTGATCAATAACGGATCAATATCTGATCTGTCTGGTCTTAAAGAGACAGCGTCCCTCACACATGAGACTCACATGGCGACTCCGAAGAACTCGTGGCGTGCGGTGGAGACGACCACGTCGGCCTGCAGCAGCACCTGAAGGTAACGCTCTCTGGACAGGAAACCCCAGTTCAGGATGTGACCCTCCAGCTGACCTCTGGCCTCCGAGAAGATCTCTGCAGCAACACCACAGAAGGAGAAGAGAGCAGGAACACCACAGAAGAAGAAGAGAGCAGGAACACCACAGAAGAAGAAGAAGAGAGCAGGAACACCACAGAAGAAGAAGAGAGCAGGAACACCACAGAAGAAGAGAGCAGGAACACCACAGAAGAAGAAGAGAGCAGGAACACCACAGAAGAAGAAGAGAGCAAGAAGAGAGCAGGAACACCACAGAAGAAGAGAGCAGGAACACCACAGAAGAAGAAGAGGAACACCACACAAGAAGAGAGCAGGAACACCACAGAAGAAGAAGAGAGCAGCTGGTTTATGAAACATGTTTCTGTTCAATAACAAACTTTCTTCATGTGAAGCTAAAAATATTTGACTCCAACAATAACTTCGGTTAGCTTAGCATTAAACGTCTGTTAGCTTAGCATTAAACGTCAGTAACAAAACGTTTTATTATCATTATCATTAATATGGTTATTATCAGGGAGTGAGGAGGCGCTGTTCGTCCTTTAAGGTGCATTTCTTTAATTAATCAGAAATAACACACACACACACACACACACACACACACACACACACACACACACACACACACACACACACACACACACACACACACACACACAGACACACACACAGACACACACACACACACACACACAATCATAAAGAAAAGTAAATGATGATAATGAGTGATAAACTAAAAGCTTTAATAAATGAAACATAAAGTTTGTTCCGTCTGAGGAGTACAGAGATAAATGAAGCAGGTGAGGGGTAACATAATCAATAACGTGACCCTATGAACATAATCAATAACGTGACCCTATTAACATAATCACAGTCCATTCAGTGATTGCCTCCCAGCTCTCATAAGATAATCACACAACATGAAGCTGGATTTACCGTCAGCGTGTTTATGCTGCAGTTAAACTTTACGTCTCAATATCTCAGAGTGTTCATTAGGTTAACACACACACACACACACACACACACACACAGTGATTACAGCATCATCAGCTGATGATACACGGTGTGTGTTATGAATTAAAGCCTCCGACCTTCACATGGTCTAATAACAAACACACAGAGGTCAAAGGTCAAACTGAAGTCAGACTTCATCTAATAATGTGAAGAACAAACTCTAGTTATGATCAATACTCTGTGTGTGTGTACCTGGTACATCAGTGAAGGTCTCTCCTAGTGTGTGTGTGTGTGTGTACCTGGTACATCAGTGAAGGTCTCTCCTAGTGTGTGTGTGTGTGTGTGTGTGTGTGTGTGTGTGTGTGTGTGTGTGTGTGTGTGTCTCTCCTAGTGTGTGTGTGTGTGTGTGTACCTGGTACATCAGTGAAGGTCTCTCCGAGCACCGACAGCAGAAAGTCGACTTGTTTCTCTTTCAGTTTGATCAACGTGGAGAAAAACAGTTCAGGGTTCTTGTCGTGTTCCCTGAAAAACACACACACACACACACACACACACACACACACACACACACACACACACACACACACACACACACACACACACACACACACACACACACACACACACACACACACACACACACACACACACACACACAGTGATTGTCAGGCTTTAATTGTGAAGGAGTTTGTGATGTCAGTCGCCGTGGTTACGGTTCCCACACAGAGGAGCAGTGTGAAGGTCAAACTGCTCCTCATGGACCCTGAGGAGGAGCATCACTGAGAACATTATCTCCTTCAGTTCTCAGGTTCTCCCTCCAGACTCCTTATTACTCTGTGACTCCAGAACCTGCTGTTACCTCCTCCTCCTCCTCCTCCTCTGATACTGTCCTTATACATACATATACACACATATACAGTATGTATATGTGTGTATATGTGTGTACATATATATACACATATACACACATATATACATATACATACATATACATATGTACATACAGTGGGTACGGAAAGTATTCAGACCCCTTTAAATTTTTCACTCTTTGTTTCATTGCAGCCATTTGCTAAAAAAATTTCCGCATTAATGTACACTCAGCAACCCATCTTGACAGAAAAAAACAGAAATGTAGAAATTTTTGCAAATTTATTAAAAAAGAAAAACTGAAATATCACATGGTCATAAGTATTCAGACCCTTTGCTGTGACACTCATATTTAACTCACACGCTGTCCATTTCTTCTGATCCTCCTTGAGATGGTTCTACTCCTTCATTGGAGTCCAGCTGTGTTTAATTAAACTGATTGGACTTGATTAGGAAAGGCACACACCTGTCTATATAAGACCTTACAGCTCACAGTGCATGTCAGAACAAATGAGAATCATGAGGTCGAAGGAACTGCCCAAGGAGCTCAGAGACAGAATTGTGGCAAGGCACAGATCTGGCCAAGGTTACAAAAGAATTTCTGCAGCACTCAAGGTTCCTAAGAGCACAGTGGCCTCCATAATCCTTAAATGGAAGAAGTATGGGATGACCAGAACTCTTCCTAGACCTGGCCGTCCAGCCAAACTGAGCAATCGTGGGAGAAGAGCCTTGGTGAGAGAGGTAAAGAAGAACCCAAAGATCACTGTGGCTGAGCTCCAGAGATGCAGTAGGGAGATGGGAGAAAGTTCCACAAAGTCAACTATCACTGCAGCCCTCCACCAGTCGGGGCTTTATGGCAGAGTGGCCCAACGGAAGCCTCTCCTCAGTGCAAGACATATGAAAGCCCGCATAGAGTTTGACAAAAAACACATGGAGGACTCCCAAACTATGAGAAATAAGATTCTCTGGTCTGATGAGACCAAGATTGAACTTTTTGGCGTTAATTCTAAGCGGTATGTGTGGAGAAAACCAGGCACTGCTCATCACCTGCCCAATACAATCCCAACAGTGAAACATGGTGGTGGCAGCATCATGCTATGGGGGTGTTTTTCAGCTGCAGGGACAGGACGACTGGTTGCAATTGAAGGAAAGATGAATGCGGCCAAGTACAGAGATATCCTGGAAGAAAACCTCCTCCAGAGTGCTCAGGACCTCAGACTGGGCCGAAGGTTCACCTTCCAACAAGACAATGACCCGAAGCACACAGCTAAAATAACAAAGGAGTGGCTTCGGAACAAGTCTGTGACCATTCTTGACTGGCCCAGCCAGAGCCCTGACCTAAACCCAATTGAGCATCTCTGGAGAGACCTGAAAATGGCTGTCCACCAACGTTCACCATCCAACCTGACAGAACTGGAGAGGATCTGCAAGGAAGAATGGCAGAGGATCCCCAAATCCAGGTGTGAGAAACTTGTTGCATCATTCCCAAGAAGACTCATGGCTGTACTAGCTCAAAAGGGTGCTTCTACTCAATACTGAGCAAAGGGTCTGAATACTTATGACCATGTGATATTTCAGTTTTTCTTTTTTAATAAATTTGCAAAAATTTCTACACTTCTGTTTTTTTCTGTCAAGATGGGTTGCTGAGTGTACATTAATGCGAAAAAAATGAACTTTTTCGATTTTAGCAAATGGCTGCAATGAAACAAAGAGTGAAAAATTTAAAGGGGTCTGAATACTTTCTGTACCCACTGTATATATATATATATATATATATGTATATATATATATATATATATATATACATATATATGTACGTATATATATCCTCTCTCCCATCCTCCTCCCCCCCACCCTCCCCCCATCCTCCTCTCTCCCCCCCCACCCTCCTCCCCATCCCCTCTCCCCCCATCCTCCCCATCCTCCTCCCCCCCATCCTCCTCTCCCCCATCCTCCCCCTCTCTCCCCACCCCCCTCCTCCCATCCCCATCCTCCTCTCTCCCATCCTCCTCTCTCTCCCATCCTCCTCTCCCCCATCCTCCTCTCCCCATCCTCCTCTCTCTCCCATCTCCCATCCTCCTCTCCCCATCCTCCTCTCCCCATCCTCCCCTCTCTCCCCCATCCTCCTCTCCCCATCCTCCTCCCCATCCTCCTCCCCCCCATCCTCCTCCCCCTCCTCTCTCCCCCATCCTCCTCTCTCTCCCCATCCTCCTCTCTCCCCCATCCTCCTCTCCCCCCATCCTCCTCTCTCTCCCATCCTCCTCTCTCTCCCATCCTCCTCCCCATCCTCCCCTCCTCCCATCCTCCTCTCTCCCCATCCTCCTCTCTCCCCCATCCTCCCTCCCCCATCCTCCTCTCTCTCCCATCCTCCTCCCCCATCCTCCTCTCTCAACCCCCCGGTGCTGCAGCTCCTTCACCTGGACCAGCTGCCCCCCAGCAGCAGTAATCTGGGGATCCAGGCCACACCCAGATTAAAGAGAAACCAGACGAAGCCTCCTCACAGATTAACAGAAACAATAATCCATCTGTGTTTGTCATCCACAGCAGATTACATGACACCACCGAAGAAGAGCAACACACCGCTGCACCTCCTCTAATCCAGGCTACGACCAGCTCATGAGCGGAGGAAGTGACTTCAAAATAAAAGACACTTCAAATGAGATTAAAGCTGAATTATGTTTATAATATCATGATTTACAGAATATCAGCGTTTAGAGATTAAGACCAGATGTTTATATCTATGTACACACACACACACATATATATATATATATATATATACATATATATATACATATATGTATATATATATATATATATATATATATATATATATATATATATATATATATATATATATATATATATACATATATATATACATATATATATATATATATATATATATATATATATATATATATATATATATATGTATGTATATATATATATATATATATATATATATATATATATGTATATATGTATATATATGTATATATATGTATATATATGTGTATATATATATATATATATATATATGTAAAAGTATAAATGTAACTCACCACCTGTGAGGCCAGACTATGTGAAGTGGTTTCATCTGGTCTCCAGCGCCCCCCTCACTAACTGGTCTCTGGTCTGTTGTGGATTCATGTGGATCTCCCTGCTGGTCATCTGATGATGTAGACTCACCAAACCTGATTATGATGAAACATATAAACACTGATCAACGTCATGTAGTCTGAAGTACTGCTCCTTTAATCTGAAGTACTGCTCCTTTAATCTGAAGTACTGCTCCTTTAATCTGAAGTACTGCTCCTTTAATCTGAAGTACTGCTCCTTTAATCTGAAGTACTGCTCCTTTAATCTGAAGTACTGCTCCTTTAATCTGAACTACTGCTCCTTTAATCTGAACTACTGCTCCTTTAATCTGAACTACTGCTCCTTTAATCTGAACTACTGCTCCTTTAATCT
>NW_026553133.1:0-1644 GCF_027596085.1 Anoplopoma fimbria | reverse complement strand
GCTGGTCTCACTGTGAGTGAACCGGCTGGAGAGAGCTGCTGTGTGTCGCTGAATGTGTGCATTTCTGACTGAAAGAGAACCTCTTCTACCTCCATGTATCCAGTGGTTAAATTGGGATTTTCTATGTGGGGGCTCTGATCCGGAGGGGCCGCCGCTCCCCATACGCAGAGCCAAAATTAAGGTTGCAAAAAAAAAAATGTGTATCTGAGTTTACCTGTTCTCTCTGCCCCAAGTGATGATGCCGCACTGCATGTTTCACATCCCAATTTTTTATTTTTTGCCACAAGAAATGGGTAGGTTTTTTTTTAAAATAACTCTGCCCTCAGTGTCCTCATCTCTGCCCTGTCCATCCTCAGCCCTCTGCCCTGTCCCGCTCACCTCCTCTGCCCTGTCCATCCTCAGCTCCTCTGCCCTGTCCATCCTCAGCTCCTCTGCCCATCCTCAGTCCATCCTCCATCCTCAGCTCCTCTGCCCTGTCCAGCCTCATCTCCTCTGCCCTCAGCTCCATCCTCATCCCTGTTCTGTTCAACTCTGCATTTTTAGTTTAGTGGAGGAAGAGACAGCACTTAAGACATGACAGACACACTATCAGGATGAAAAGATCTAGCAACAAATCACAGCTTGGTTACAGTGACTTCTGCACACGGGCCTAGCTTAATTATTTCAAAATTATGTCTTGGATAGCAGCTGCCCACCTTTTGAAGAAATCTGTAAGCTTCCTCCTTTTTGTTCCACTCATGTTTACCTTTTATCTCTGAAATGTTCACTTGTTGACTTTCACCCTAAGTTAAGAAGTAGATAGAATGTCTTTTAAAATGGTTCATATTATATAATGATGTAATCAAACGTTCTTTAAATAAAACACTTTTGAATGAATGAATGAATGAAGCTATCTTTTTCTTAAAGGCTAGCCGATAGGCTACGTCACCATCATGTTAACGCGGGCTTTTAAATCTAACCTGCTGTGTAGCCTATATGCAAACATTAAATCACAGGACCTACTGTACTCACAAATAAATAGCCTAGGCAATGCACTGCAATTCATAGATACAAATAAGTTTGAAATTCATCCAGCTAGGAATGAGAAATGTGATTCGGAGATCGCATAGACTACTTGCTAAATCATTTAGAATTAGCAGCATTGTTCTTTTTAACTAGCGCTTGCCATTTGACATACCAGTAGCAGGCTATCCCTGCATGTCTAAGGTTAATTTTTCCTGCTTAATGAAAATGCAAGCCCATATCTAATGATATTAGCCTATTGGTGATGATCGACCTCTTTCAAAATACCGTGCACCTTTAATTTAGTTTCTCTTACCTCGCCATTCACCTGTCTACTACGATAATTATGTCTGATGATGACCGTTAGAATGATTTGACGTTGTGTTGTCTGATCTGGGGGGAGGAGGAGCTGCTGCGCAAGTTTCGTGCGCGATATGCCTACTTCTCAAACTTGCTCCAGATGTCTAGGCCAGCCTATCCCTACTCCATTATTTAGAATTGTGTTTTAAAACAACATAGATTTGCAATGGAAAAGTTGTAAATGAGTAGGACAACATTGCTCGTGATGGACTAGGCAGACTGCCAAAATCGGCTGGAGCTGATCTGCTGCGCAGAACTCCAGACCCGGCCGCTTATGTGCCG
>NW_026553132.1:0-512 GCF_027596085.1 Anoplopoma fimbria | reverse complement strand
ATCCCGAGGGAAAACATCAGCCCCATGTTTGAACCATTGTTAACAGTTCTTGCGCTGTTGCTGTTGCAAAGAGAGAGAAAAAAAAACATCAGTAGTTTGTGGCTATAAAACCCAGACTAAGATCATCTTAGTCTGAAACAGTATCTGCACTAATAGTTCTGCATCAGCAATATAAATCTTTGAGCAGAATATTTTGTCTTCATCCTCAATGCATCATCTTCATCCAGGTCAGCTCACAGTAAAAACAGTCTCTTACTTTGTGTCTGAGACAAACACTCTTCTGTTCTGAAGTCAGTCTGAGAGTAAAACAGTAACACTGACTGTGAGCTCACAACATAAGAATCAAGACAGAGAGAACAGGAAGTAACACACACACACACACACACACACACACACACACACACACACACACACACACACACACACACACACACACACACAGGCCAAAGTGTAATAACAGCAGACAGTTCATTCTAAACATGTGTCTCCCCACAGTCCAGGGAGAAAACTGA
>NW_026553131.1:0-3449 GCF_027596085.1 Anoplopoma fimbria | reverse complement strand
ATACTATTAAACTATTATATTATTTCTACACTTGAATATCTTTGAATACAAATATGCAACAATTATAATCTTTATTTTTTAAGTACTTATTATTACATTGGAAATATACAAAAAATACAAAAAAAATATACATATATATTAAATGTAACAAAAACGTATGACGATGATACTATTAATAAAAATAGTAATAATAACAAAGGTTATAACAATAATCATAATGGTGATGATGATAATAATAATAATAATTGTAATAATAATAATAGTTATAAAAAAATATTAGTATCATCATTGTTTTACATGTTCCCATATTTTCGTATTTATCAGAGGCTACCATAATAATAATTATTCATATTTATATCAATATTCAGTTTGATAAAACTGAATATTTGAAATCTGCTCAGTTGATTTCTCCTTAAGTTAATTTAATATTTAAATAATATACATAAATGTAAATAAAAACTAGAGATAAAAGTCCCGCCATTTGCAGCTGGTGGAGAGAGGACTGGTTGAGGTCAGACTTTGACCTCTGGTGCTCCGGGTCAGGACAGCTCATTGGTCAGGACCACGTGACCTGAACACATCAGGTTACCTGAACCCCGGCCGGCCAATCACAGCGCTGGAACGCTGCAGGGGGCGGGGCTTAACAGCAACAGGTGTAAACTCATCATCAAGCTGCATCGGGTTCTGGTTCCGACCGCAGCGGAGGCAGAGCGGCGCCTACATGCATAATCACATGCACTAATAATACACAATAACCAGAGAGACCATTCACTTTACATTATCACAACGTTTATTAAGGCTTTATGCTCACTGCCGCTGGATATCCCTCCGCTGTGATAAATAGATCCACAGAGAGGCGGAGCGATCCATAAACAATCCACCAACTCACATAAAGGACATTAAAGTGTTCTTAAACATATACAGTAGTTGTGACTCCTGTTTCATGCTGTCACTGTTATTAATGTAGAGATAATAAATGACCTGTTTACATAACTGTCACTGTTATTAATGTAGAGATAATAAATGACCTGCTTTATTTATTTCCATGTAATTCAACAGTCCAGTAGAGTTGTAATGTAACCGTGGAGTGAGTTTTCTGTTTCAATAAGTTTTGTGCTTCAATGTGATTTATGCCGATGTGAAGAATTGTTCATCTGGATTTAGAGAAGTAAATAATAAATACTAGAACAAAGTAACTACAAACATATTTAAAGAAACTTTATAGAAGATTTAAAGTGTTAAATATGGAGTTTGCTCTGATAAAAAAGTTGTTATGCTTTTAATTGGTTTTCATGACAAACCATGAGAAATTTGAGAAGATAAAATAATATAATGTAACTGTGTTCTCTTCTCTGTCATATTATAGATTTAACTTTAGAAAATAATGAATGTAAGTGTCACATATAATTTCTTTATTATCATTTCTTATTCTCTCTTCAGATCATGAAGTATTTACTGCAGTATTCTACTCATGTTCATCTTTATGTTTAGATGGAAGGCCCCGTCCTGCTGAAGGCCTCTCTACAGGGCAAAGAAGCCAGAGGAGGAGGACTAAGACTGTTTAGACAGGCGTTTGGGTAAAAGTCATTCAATTCAATTCAATTCAGTTTATTTTGTATAGCCCAGAATCACAAATTACAAATTTGCCTCAGAGGGCTTTACAATCTGTGCACATGCGACATCCTCTGTCCTTCCCTCACATCACATCGGCACAGGAAAAACTCCCCTAAAAAACCCCTTTAACAGGGAGAAAAAAGGAAGAAACCTATGGGAGAACGACAGAGGAGGGATCCTTCTCCCAGGATGGACAGAATGCAATAGATGTCATGTGTACAGAATGAGCAGCTTAACAGTTCTTAGATACAACACATTCAATGTATATGACATAAATGATTCATATAATAAGACTACATATAATAACAGCAGCAATTATTACAGTAGAATTATAGCCATGAAAATAGGGATAGTAATGTGACTAATAATAATAATCGAAGTAGCAGTGGGTGTCAGTCGGCTCACAGCAGGAGGCACGACTACGGTCCAGGTACCACAACGATTCATGGAAACCTGCAGAGCGAGAAAGCAAAAGGGCTTCAGGGTGGAAGTAAAGCTAAAATGCTTAATGGTACAGGTAATAGTAATAGTAATGTGACTAGTAATAATAATAATGGTGGTAGCAGTCGGTGTCAGCAGGGCCGTAGCAGGATGCACATCCACGGTCCAGGTACAGCCACGATTTATAGAAGCCTGCGAAGCGAGAAAGCACAAAGACTCCAGGGTAGAAGCAAGTCAATAAGCGTAATAGTACAGGCAATAATAATAGTAATGTGACTAATAATGATAGTGGTAGTAGTAGTGGGTGTCAGCAGGGCCTCAGTCGGTGGCACGATGACAGTCCAAATATAACCCCGATTCCTGGGAACCTGCGAGGCGAGAAAGCACAAGAACTCCGGGGAAGAAGCAAAATCAGTAATGTGCATAAATAGGAGATTAATACATAAAGAAGGAGGGAGAGAAGAGGAGAGAGGAGCTCAGCGTATCCTAGGTAGTCCCCCGGCTGTCTAGGCATATAGCAGCATATCTAGGGGCTGGACCAAGGCGAACCTGAACCAGCCCTAACTATAAGCGCTATCAAAAAGGAAGGTCTTAAGCCTGCTCTTGAAAGTGGTGAGTGTGTCTGCCCCCGGACTGAAACTGGAACCTGGTTCCACAGAAGAGGAGCCTGATAACTGAAGGCTCTGGCTCCCATCCTACTTTTATATACTCTAGGAACCACAAGTAACCCTGCATTGATTGAGCGCAGCTCTCTAGTTGGGTAATATGGAACTATAAGTTCCTTAAGATAAGACGGTGCCTGACCAGTTAGAGCTTTGTAGGTAAGTAAAAGAATTTTAAATTCTATTCTTGATTTAACAGGGAGCCAGTGCAGAGAAGCTAATACTGGAGTAATATGATCTCTTTTCTTAGTTTTTGTTAGAACACGTGCTGCAGCATTCTGGATCAACTGTAAAGATCTAAGAGACCTATTAGAGCAGCCTGATAATAAGGAGTTACAGTAATCTAGTCTAGAGGTAACAAATGCATGAACTAGTTTTTCTGCATCACTTTGAGACAGGATTTGCCTGATTTTCGCAATGTTACGTAAATGAAAAAGGCTGTCCTTGAGATCTGTTTTATATAAGAGTTAAAAGACAGATCCTGGTCAAAGATAACTCCAAGGTTCTTAACGGTAGTGCTGGATGCTAGAGCAATGCCATCTAGAGAAACTATATCGTTAGATAATTGAATTCGAAGGTGATCTGGACCTAGTAGGATAACTTCTGTTTTTTCAGAGTTTAACATTAAAAAGTTACAGGTCATCCAGGTTTTTATGTCCGTAAGACATGCTTGAAGTCTAGAGAACTGGTTAGTTTCGTCTGGCTTAATTGATAGATACAACTGGGTATCAT
>NW_026553130.1:0-5683 GCF_027596085.1 Anoplopoma fimbria | reverse complement strand
GAGGTTTTGTCTCAGTGCAAAATGTATCTCTTGTTTCTATCAGGAGGAAGCTGGAACAACCTGAACCCAGCTGTGTGTCCCTGAAGAGTGACGGGTTTATGCATCTTCCTGTATTCTTTATACGCCCCCACATTGTTCAAAGGTGAGGATTTAAACTGATGATGATGATGATGATGATGATGATGATGATGATGATGGTGACTCTTAACTAAATATCTAATGTTATCTGAAATTGATCTGTTGATCCATTTATTCAGTTTAACATTGTCACCACAGCATTAAATCAGCATTGTTCAATCTAAATTCAGCTACCAAAGAATGTTAGCATGCCAGTCACGCTCTCACACCAACACGTTACAGAACACGACCCGACAGGATACGACACGGTCAAAACCTGTTAGCTCCCCGTCACACACACCTGATTCTCATCACCAGCTGCTTACCTACAGCGGGTAAAATAAGTATTGAACACGTCACCATTTTTCTCAGTAAATATATTTCTAAAGGTGCTATTGACATGACATTTTCACCAGATGTCGGTAACAACCCAATTAATCCATACATACAAAGAAAACCAAACAAATAAGTTCAGAAATTAAGTTATGTGTTAAAAATAAAAATGGAATGACACAGGGAAAAAGTATTGAACACATGAAGAAAGGGAGGTGCAAAAAGGCATGGAAAGCCAAGACACCAGCTGAAATCTATCAGTAATTAGAAAGAAATCCTGCCCCTTGTCAGTGCAAATTAATACCAGCTGGTTCAGTCCCAACTGATGGCCTATAAAAAGGTGTCTCATCACAAGAAACATCTCTTGATGGGTAAAAGCAAGAGCTCTCTCAAGACCTTCGCAACCTTATTGTTGCAGTAATTTATGAGCCTATTATTTGGACTAAGTACTATTTAGAACACAATAAAAACTAATATGAAGTACTTTAACTGTGTACTTCTGGAGTTATCTAATGTAAAAGTCCCTTCCAGAGACCAAGATTCAGTCTTTTTGTCTAACTTTGATGTGGAATAAAAAAACCTTTATTCCATAAGTAGTTTATAACCTTTTTATTTTTGTATGTAAGACCTTATAATAATAATAATAATAATAATAATAATAATAATAATAATAATAATAATAATAATAATAATCAATCTTATTAGTCCCACAATGGGGAAATTATTTCTCTGCATTTAACCCATCCCGGAGGAGCAGTGGGCTGCAATGAAGTGCCCGGGGAGCAACTTGGGGTTAGGTGTCTTGCTCAAGGACACCTCGGCATGCTGCCGGTAGAGGGGTTTGAACCACCAACTTTGTGGTTACGGGACAAGCGCTCTACCTTATGTGCCACAGCCGCCCCAAAAAATAGACGACATGCTCCAATAATATGAAGTACTTTAACTGTGTACTTCTTGAGTAATCTAATGTAAAAGTCCCTTCCAGAGACCAGGAATGAGTCACATCTTTATACTTGAATGTTTCAGTTCTCTTTTTTGTTTCCTTACAACAATCTCTTACTGCCACAAATCACTGATGGAATGTAACTAAGTACATTCACTCAAGTTCTGTACTAAAGTACATTTTTGTTGTACTTGTATTTTAGCTTTTAATTTCCATTTTCTACTACTTTATAGTTCCACTCCACCACATTTTTGAACTTAATATTATAATTTTGAATCCACCACATTTATTTAATAACTTCAGTCACTTGTTAGTTTGCAGATCCATATCAGTAATATAAAAATACAAATCAACTAATAATATGATGTATGAAAATTGATGGAGCCACCCAGCAGGATATACATATAGAAGTGAAAATAACAACAGGCATGCCAGAGCATTAATGGGCTCACGTTTGACAGAACTAGCTAATTTAAAAAAAGCTTGTTTTTGTTGCAAAAGGTAAGTTTCAACACATTTAACAACTCTAATGCTTTGATAACATTTCCTACACTACATCTAAACTATTTTAACCATTTCTCAAATCAATTTATATATAACAAGTTATGAAAATATCGGAGTGACAGATGTGTCACATCGGGCCTTTAATCTTAAATTGTCTCAGAAAAACCAATGTGACGTATTTGTCACAATAAGAAAAAAGCAATGAGCTGACCAATTGGTTTAGATGATTTAATTAATAAATGTTATGTTGTTCAATTCAAAACACATTTAAACAAATGTAAACATAAAATAATGCAAATTGATTCAATTATTAATAAAAAAAATTGAAAGGATTTTTACATATCAGGAAATAAAACACAAACAAACAAGGTTTAACTATCCTATTTTTTTACTATTTCAAAGTAATTTCACACATTGTTTTTGCAGTATGGATAAGAATGAAAGATACAGTGTTCAATGCACTGAAGATCATCCAGGGAGATGACAGTGAGTTTGAGCGCAACGGACGCAAGAACTGTTAACAATGGTTCAACCATGGGGCTGATGTTTTCCCTCGGGATGTTTTTTTGTTTTTCATGCACTATGTGCATGTTTTCTTAAACAATTACAACATAATTCAATTCAATTCAGTTTATTTTGTATAGCCCAGAATCACAAATTACAAATTTGCCTCAGAGGGCTTTACAATCTGGGCACATGCGACATCCTCTGTCCTTCCCTCACATCGGCACTGGAAAAACTCCCTAAAAACCCTTTAACAGGGAGAAAAAGGAAGAAACCTATGGGAGAACGACAAGAGGAGGGATCCTTCTCCCAGGATGGACAGAATGCAATAGATGTCATGTGTACAGAATGAACAGCATAACAGAGATACAACACATTCAATGTATATGACATAAATGATTCATATAATAAGACTACTTATAATAACAGCAGCAATTATTACAGTAGAATTATAGCCATGAAAATAGGGATAGTAATGTGACTAATAATAATAATCGAAGTAGCAGTGGGTGTCAGTCGGCTCACAGCAGGAGGCACGACTACGGTCCAGGTACCACAACGTTTCATGGAAACCTGCAGAACGAGAAAGCAAAAGGGCTTCAGGGTGGAAGTAAAGCTAAAATGCTTAATGGTACAGGTAATAGTAATGTGACTAGTAATAATAATAATGGTGGTAGCAGTCGGTGTCAGCAGGGCCGTAGCAGGATGCACATCCACGGTCCAGGTACAGCCACGATTTATAGAAGCCTGCGAAGCGAGAAAGCACAAAGACTCCAGGGTAGAAGCAAGTCAATAAGCGTAATAGTACAGGCAATAATAATAGTAATGTGACTAATAATGATAGTGGTAGTAGTAGTGGGTGTCAGCAGGGCCTCAGTCGGTGGCACGATGACAGTCCAAATATAACCCCGATTTCTGGGAACCTGCGAGGCGAGAAAGCACAAGAACTCCGGGGAAGAAGCAAAATCAGTAATGTGCATAAATAGGAGATTAATACATAAAGAAGGAGGGAGAGAAGAGGAGAGAGGAGCTCAGCGTATCCTAGGTAGTCCCCCGGCTGTCTAGGCATATAGCAGCATATCTAGGGGCTGGACCAAGGCGAACCTGAACCAGCCCTAACTATAAGCGCTATCAAAAAGGAAGGTCTTAAGCCTGCTCTTGAAAGTGGTGAGTGTGTCTGCCCCCGGACTGAAACTGGAACCTGGTTCCACAGAAGAGGAGCCTGATAACTGAAGGCTCTGGCTCCCATCCTACTTTTATATACTCTAGGAACCACAAGTAACCCTGCATTGATTGAGCGCAGCTCTCTAGTTGGGTAATATGGAATAAGTTTGATGTTCAGTTGTATACAGCAAAAAAAGGCCAAGTTGAGGAGTACAGTTATACCTAAACGCCCATTGTGACATATATGTAACATTTCAGATCTCTGGCTTTAGGTGGTAGTATTTAAAAAATATTTTCAGAAATGTGTTCCTTGTGGTCCATTTAGTCTGTTTTATAGACATAATTTTCTTTTAAGGACAAATGGGTCTGGGTTCTTATGGGTTCCGGGACGCAAGTGAGGGAAATTTGGATGCAATTAAGAGACTTGGAATGTACCCAGGGAGCTAGAGAGGAGAGACTCTGACTGGGCCGTGTTACTGGGAGCTAGAGAGGAGAGACTCTGACTGGGCCGTGTTACTGGGAGCTAGAGAGAGGTAGTCAAGTTAACATCAACCACCATCTTTTCTTCGCCCTCACTAAGTAGTTTTGTTGCTTAAACCTAAACTTTAGTGAAGATGGAGGTTTATTTTGAAAAGCCACTATAATGTAACGAGCGTATGTTGACGGGTCCAAAACTCTGGAGGAGAACGTAAAGCCGCTGACCAAGCTGAGTTATTGGAGGAGTTGGGATGTATTGACGGCCGCTGTGACGCAATCGCACCCTCCGAAGGAGCAACAGTGACCATGTGATCTAGTAACATGAGATCAGGAAGTGAACCTTGAATAGTTCAGTCCGTCAGTTCAGACTCCATGTTGAGTGGACAGAGCAGAAGGAGGTAAACTGAAGGCTGAGGCAGGGTGAGTGTTAATCCAACATCTGATTGTTTTCAGTATGTGAGTCAGTTTTCTCCCTGTGGACTGTAGAGGAGACAAATGTTAGAATGAACTGTCTGCTGTTATTACACTTTGTACTGTGTGTGTGTGTGTGTGTGTGTGTGTGTGTGTGTGTGTGTGTGTGTGTGTGTGTGTGTGTGTGTGTGTGTGTGTGTGTGTGTGTGTGTGTGTGTGTGTGTGTGTTACTTCCTGTTCTCCCGGTCTTGATTCTTGTGTTGTGAGCTCACAGTCAGTGTTACTGTTTTACTCTCAGACTGACTTCAGATCAGAAGATGAGTAATCGTGTGGAGGAAGAGGAGGACAGAGCAGAGTCTCTAGTCTCCGGCTGTCTGTCTATGAAGAGTGATCGGTCCAAAGAGCATCCTCCATACTTCAGTAATGAACCTGGACCCTCAGACACAAAGTAAGAGAACTGCTGCTAACTCATTAATATGAGTCATTTTCAGTTACTGTACCTCTGACAATGTTTTCTGTTTATTTTAGAGATTTTAAGTTGAGTTTGAGGTTATTCCTCTTATTACCAGTGACCGCTGTTAGTCACCTAGAAAAGCTGTGATGTAATCTAAGAGGACTAATTCAAATGTTTAAACCTTCTAAATATCTGCAGTAACAGTAGTTTGTGTATTCAGAACTCCTTTAATGTCTTTGTTGTTATCAAGGATTCATTATGAATAAAATCATGTTGGTGTAAGCAGAGTTCAGTAGAACTAACCAACCAGCTCAGCCACAAGAACAAAGTTTATGCCTGACTGAGAAGAGTCCTAGTCTTCAGGAATTAACCCCAAATTTTTCCAGTGCTGTTTGGCTCGCTGGCAGATTTAGCTAGGTTGCCGTGGTGCCTGGATAAATGGTTGCGGAGATTCGTGGTATTGCCACTATATTTTACCTCTGTCTGACACAGTTTGCACACTGCTTTTGTTCTGTCTAGTTCGTCTTTGTCCTCGTAACGTCTGAATCCGAAGTTTTGCCAAACATCAGCCTTCATTCCAGAAGGTGATGTCAGTGGTGCCGCTTCAGCCATCTCGCTAGCTTAAGTTTCGGTTTCGTTTAGCGGGCACTCGCTTTTTATAGTGCGCCTTGCGCGTCAAAGAAAATAGTGCCTTTAGTCACCTGGAAAAGATCGATCCAGACATTTTTGGATCGATATCGTGCTTTTTGAGCGTGAATCGATATCGGATCGCGGAT
>NW_026553129.1:0-3646 GCF_027596085.1 Anoplopoma fimbria | reverse complement strand
AAGATTTATATTTAAAAGATTTATATTTAAATAGATAATATATTAAAAAGACATAAGATATAATATTAAAGATTTATATTTAAAAAGCATTTATATTTAATAAGCATTATATACTATAAAAGATATATAATATAATAGATATTATACTCACAATAATATATACTATATAATAACTATATATATAATATCTATATAATATATATATTAATATATAATATAATATAATAATATAATAATAATATATAATATAATATATATAATATAATATTAATATATTATTAATAATAATAATATATAATATAATATTAATATATTATTATTATATATAATAATAATAATAATATATATAATAATATAATAATATATTATATAATAATAATATATATTATATAATATAATAATAATATATAATATATATATAATATATATAATATAATATAATATATATATATAATATATATATATATATATATATATATTATATTATATATATATATATATAATAATAATATATATATTATATATATAATATATATATAATATATAATATTATATAATATATATATATATATATATATATATAATAATATTATATAATATATAATATATATATATATAATATATATATTATAATAATATTATATATATATATATATATAATATATAATATATATTAATATATATATATAATATATATATATATATAATATATATAATATATAATATTAATAAATATATATTATATAATATATATAATACACTATATACACACTATATACACACTATATACACACCACACTATATACACACTATATACACACTATATGCACACTATCTACACACCACACTATATACACACTATATACACACCACACTATATACACATCACACACTATATATTTTTTTTTATTTGCCCACTACGGCAACATGAATCAAACTGCTGTTGGTTTATTCATTTAAAGGATGGCTTTTCTCTGTTTATGCTAATGAGCTCTTCATCTATAGATTTTTTTCCCTCTGCAATAAATGATGGAAACGTTAATAAAGTGACTGTGTTGGCAGGTGGAGGGGCTTTTGTTTGTGTGTGAATGCAGTGGTTAAGGCAACAATACCTACTTGGTCAGGTTTAGAACAATATGATGCTTTGAATTGAAATAAGACGGTTCTGGCAGAAAGCCCTTAAAGGACACTTCTCCAGCTGTGCTGTCTGCAGCTCCAGCTGTGCTGACGTCATCAGAAACAGACGTCGCTTCACGTGACGCTACAGAGGAAATGACGTGTCATGTCTCTTAAAACACATTTCCTCGTTTCCTCTCTCCTCGCACGGCCGCGCCCCTCTGTGTTTCTCTCTCCTTCCTTTTCTCTCTCTCTCTGTCTTCTCCCCCTCCCCTCTGTGTTTCTCTCTCTCTTTTTCTCTCGCTCTCTTCTCCCCTTCCCCTCTGTGTTTCTTCTGGTTAGCTAACGTCTTTTCGGTGAACTTGACTGTGTGGCTCCAGCGACTCTTTTAGAAACGTTTTAGACCATAAAGAGAGTAAATATCTGTGTGTGTCAAACTACATTATACCTGTTAGCTAATGTAACTCAAACTAACTTATAGAGATATCTTAAGGTTAAGTTAACTGTGTTTGTAGTTAATATCAATGAATGTAATTGAAAAGAGATCTTTCTCTCTCTCTCACACACACACACACACACTCTCACACACACACACACACACACACACACACACACACACACACACACACACACACACACACACACACACACTCACACAGGATCATGGTGGCAAAGGGACCGGCCAGAACTCTGCAGACATGTTGGACACTGAAGTGAGACTCGTTGGCCTCCGAACACAGAACAGTAAGGCAGCGTTCACACGGACGATCAAGATTTATCAGAGATGTTTTGTACAAAGATTTTATACTATACTATGAAAATGTTATATTTGGATTCTTTGACTATGACAAAGAATATATGAATATCATGAATCTATTAATTATTCTTGCCAAATTGTATATACATAAATGTAAATTTACAAGCCAAAGGCCTTTTTTTGTGTTTTTTACAAAGAGTTTGAATTATATTTAAAAACCATTAAATGCTGTAACAACAAAAAAGCTATGAAAATGCATTGCCTTCGATATATGTTTGTAATTATACAATCAGGATTTGTGCCTTAGTGTCCTCTTTTTTAATATTATTTATTTATGTTTTTCTATTTTAATTTTGTATTATTTTGTCTTTCCTTCTCTCCCCCTGGCATGTAAGTTTGAATATATGTATTTTGTTGTTATTGACAATTTGTGAAATTGTACATGTGAAAATTGTTCAATAAAAAAAAAAAAGGACGAGAAACAAGTCCAGCACTCTGACGTCCTCCAGTGGTCCAAGCTGCCCTCCTGTCAACACATAGACATATATATATATATTACATTATTATTATTAATTTACTATCTGTTTGCATCAGTTTGGGGAATGGAGCCTCTTCCTCCTGTCACACAGAAAGCTCCACATCCAGTGGAATATGAAGGAGCTGATGTTCAACTGTGTGTTTGTTCCCTCACAGTCTGTAACAGAAAGCTTTACACAGAAAGCTCTAATAGATTTATGTTCATGATTTAAACATGAAGATAATGCAGCAACATTTTGACCAGAACTCATTTTAATTCAACCTGTTTAAGCCGAGAGAGACGCTCATAAACACACACACGTCTATATGAACTCAGCTGATTTCCTGTAAGTGAAGAGGGGAGAAACCACAGTGATCATGTGATCTAACAACATGAGAACAGGAAGTGAACCTTGAATAGTTCAGTGCGTCAGTTCAGACTCCATGTTGAGTGGACGGAGCAGAAGGAGGTAAACTGAAGGCTGAGGCAGGGTGAGTGTTAATCCAACATCTGATTGTTTTACTGTCAAAGTCTGTGAGTCAGTTTTCTCCCTGTGGACTGTAGAGGAGACACATGTTAGAATGAACTGTCTGCTGTTATTACACTTTGTACTGTGTGTGTGTGTGTGTGTGTGTGTGTGTGTGTGTGTGTGTGTGTGTGTGTGTGTGTGTGTGTGTGTGTTAGTTACTTCCTGTTCTCTCGGTCTTGATTCACAGTCAGTGACTATATATATATATATATATACATACACATATATGTATATATGCATATGTATGTGTATATATGCATATGTATGTGTATATATATATATATATATATATATATACACATATATATATATATATTCATATATATATATATATATATATATATACATACACATATGTATGTGTATATATTGTAGCGTCACAGGGTTTGGGAGGAAGGGGCGGGCCGTCTGAGGTGGGGTCCCTGGGGGGTTTTACTTCCGGGCGGGAGTTCTCAGGTGTGTGTTTTCCGGTTGAGCTGCGCCTGTTGGTCATATGTTGGAAGCTAATAAACCTGATATCAAAGTACTTCGCTCACTACCTGCGCCTGTGGTCATTACATTGGTGTCAGAAGTGAACAAGCACGGGAGTGAGTGGAGAGTTGTGCGTCCAAGCGGAGGGCTACTTTGGATTTACGTCGCGATCGGGCTACAGGCGTTAGTTTCAGTGTGTCGGTTAGTTCGCGTCGGTCATGTCTTTTCCGAAAGTGAAAGAGGAGGAGGTGGAGCG
>NW_026553128.1:0-1642 GCF_027596085.1 Anoplopoma fimbria | reverse complement strand
ACAGAAAGCTCCACATCCAGTGGAATATGAAGGAGCTGATGTTCAACTGTGTGTTTGTTCCCTCACAGTCTGTAACAGAAAGCTTTACACAGAAAGCTCTAATAGATTTATGTTCATGATTTAAACATGAAGATAATGCAGCAACATTTTGACCAGAGACACTCATAAACACACACACACACACACACAAGACACATCACACACACACACACACAGACACACACACACACACACAAAAACAAGCTTCTATATGAACTCAGCTGATTTCCTGTAAGTGAAGAGGGGAGAAGCCAGTGATCATGTGATCTAACAACATGAGAACAGGAAGTGAACCTTGAATAGTTCAGTGCTTCAGTTCAGACTCCATGTTGAGTGGACAGAGCAGAAGGAGGTAAACTGAAGGCTGAGGCAGGGTGAGTGTTAATCCAACATCTGATTGTTTTACTGTCAAAGTCTGTGAGTCAGTTTTCTCCCTGTGGACTGTAGAGGAGACACATGTTAGAATGAACTGTCTGCTGTTATTACACTTTGTACTGTGTGTGTGTGTGTGTGTTACTTCCTGTTCTCTCGGTCTTGATTCACAGTCAGTGTAAAACAGTCATACATGACTATATATATATATACATATATATATGTGTATATATATTGATTCATATATATAAATATGTGACTATATATATATATATATATATATATACATACATATGTATACATACTTATATATATTCATATATGCACATACATATGTGTAAATTGGCATTTACATTTTAGTTCAGGAGCTCGTGGCCGTAAAACAACTCAGAAGAAGAACCAGAGCCCGTCTACGAAGAGCCTGGGCACTCCCTATACGCCCCATTGTACCGATTTTGGTTGTAGTTCCATGAGACATCCACTGGGGGTGATCGCGGGCGAGTCCAGATTGAATGGGAGTCTATCGGGCTAAACGGCTAATTATGCCTCTTTCACCTGCTTGTCGTTGAAATATCGCAAATTTTATTGTAGATTCCGCAAGTTCAATATAGATTATGGTTCAAAAGTCAAATGAGTGAGTACTTATGTCCTTTCGATTTCTTACAGTTTGGGCCGTTGTTGGCCGTATACGCTAGCATTCTGCTAATGAATGCTGATTGGTCAGGGACGGACTTGCGACTGATTACGACCAGAGACCCCTCTTGACGGCATCTGAAGCTGAAGCGCATCGGAAACATTATCTTAAGGAGGACTTTCCGTCAAGTTATTTTTGCGTACTGTATTTATATTATATATATATATATATTATACTATTATATGTTAATAAAAGGAAGTGCCGAAGTGATTCAGAAACTGCCGTAAAGCAGTACCTCTGACAGTGTGACGTCATCGCATTTTTTGAACACCTTTTTAGAACAGATACGTGACCTTAAAAATGCAATATTCAGCTGAGTTTATTATTTTAGCCCCACCCTTTGATAGCAACTTTCAAATTACTTGACAAAAAATTACATCGTGAGAAAAGTGGATTCTGAGGATAAAACCCCGTTGGGCTCCCATTCATTCTGGACTCGCCCTACGAGCGCCCGCATGGTCAAAGATTATTACTGCAACCAGTCCGGAAACCCGGAACTAACCCGCGAGTGCCAGTTCTCCTCATATTAGACATTCT
>NW_026553127.1:0-18252 GCF_027596085.1 Anoplopoma fimbria | reverse complement strand
GATACATTATTATGATAAATCTGAATATTCTAATGAAATGGACACTTGTGTCCATTTCATTAGAATATTCAGATTTATCATAAATAATTGAACATGCACATGTATTTTAAATTCCTGGGGAGGGCTGGAGGTGGGGTCACATTTGAGCCTTTAAAAATGTGCTTGAAAGTAACGCAAGAGTTACTACACTGCAAGCCAATATTTAAAGTCATGCAAAACTGTGATGTGACATACTGTATTTTACTGTATGACCTTGTATGCCTAACTCTGTCCTTATAAACCATCACTGGGCCACACACAAACACACACAAGTCTTTGTACCAAAGTATTGGGTACACTGTATCACTGTTGTCCTTATATGCCAAACACTGGCCTCGAAAACCATGATCATGCAAACACAAAAAACACACAAGCCATACTGAATCCTAGTCATACACAGAAGCAGTATTTAGCATTGTTTCAGGTCATTTTAAAGCACTTCCTGTGTTTGAATCTATTCTGACACAGTGTACTGACAAACCACTTTGAGCAAGATTGTGGGAGACACAAAATCTGACCACAATTGACCAAAAACTACTAAAACGTACCTAAAAATGCTCAAGCCATTGTGATTTGGGGGCTTTGAGAGACAAGACATCAGACATGATCAAATCTCAAATCAAGCACTTACAGTACGCAATACACACAGGGTTTAAAGCAAAAACGTACCTTTGATGGGGCTGATGTATTTCGAGACACACAACGCGCTGTCCTTCTTCTGCCTCACTTGATGTTGTGCTGCACAAATCGGGTCTATTCTGCCTCGCCTCACTGCAAAATATCGTGTCAAGTTAGTCCTTACAAATATATAGCATTATCAGAACTCATTTTAGCTGTGGCCTAAAAAGATATTATGTTAGTCACCGACACAGCTTAAAGATGAACGTAACTGAAATTGGAAGTTTAGTTGATATAACAGATGTATTGTCCGCCTTCTCAATGGTACAATAACTAAAAAGGGCTGAACTTACTAAAAGGGATTCAGTTGTACAATGTTGACATTTGCTTCAATCTTAGACCAGAGGGATATTCCAGACAGGAGATTCAATAAACTCTGAGTCTAACCCTGAACTCCGAGTGTTGGTTCCAGCGCAGCGGTTCTGAATTAGTTCAATCAACTTTAAGCATGTTAAGCACCCACAAAAAAGCCATCATCTGTGGAGCTCAGATACAGGGATTCACCATAGCAATGGGTAAATTAAAAAAAGGACCCTCCGTTTTAATTCAGTAGACATATATTAATGCATGTTTATTCTGACTGTGCACATTTAATTATGGGTGGAATGTGAGTGTTTGTTAAAGTTATCTGAAATAAAGTCACTGATTGCTTTTGAGCCAATATCCAAATAATTATGTAACATTTTTAATTTACTGTATTTTAACCTCAACGCCTTTCCAAATGCTAATCACCAAACACGTTACTGGATCATATTGTGAGATTACAAACATGCCTCATGTCTGTGATCTATATATTCTTTAAATCTTCATCTATATGTGTCAGACCACATGACCACATGACAATAATGACAATAACCTGTGCAATACACTACAATAATAACCTGTGCAATACACTACACCGTGCAATAATAGTTAAGAAAGTTAAAAATAGTTAAAACAGTTGTTGTTGTTTTTTCTCTGTCTGTAAATATAATATTTCAGTTATTGTTGTTTTTTTGTTTTTTTCTACTGTTTTTTTATTGCTTATTTATTTATAATACTTGTTTTATTTTATTTTTATTTTTATTTCTTTATTTTTTATTCTTAGCTTGTCTTCTACTATGTCTCTTGTGTGCACTTTACTCTACGCTGTTGTAAGTCTGCAAATTTCCCCGCTGCGGGACTAATAAAGGATTATCTTATCTTATCTCTTATCTTATCTCATCTTCAGTTATTCCTAGGCGGCCATTTCCTTCACATCAAAAAGGAGCACACTTTTCATACACAGGGACACGCAAGCAGATATTTGTTTGATATGATCCGGTTTTAAATGTTAATGTTTTGCCACCAGATTACATAACTGTGCATACACATACCACATAGCTGAATATACAAGATACAGCTCATGACAACGTGCCCTTCCAATTCAGATTACAGGGGTCTAATAAACATCCTACAGAAACTGTTCTTAATGTTTTTATCTGGATAGATAAAGGCTAACATAAGTTCTCTGTCGCTGAGAGCTTAATTGACAGCCTGGTGGTAGCAACTGCCGCGGCCCATCAACAAATGGCTCATTTGAATATTGAAATTAGCCATGTGCTGATATATTGCGACACGAAAATGTAATCAATGAAATTACTGCTCTGACTGAGTCTGTTGTTTTAGAAATTGGTCGCTTTTAGCGATAAAAACAGAATACAATGTTCATCAATGCACTAATCAAAAATAATAGTGATGTTGTATTAATAACCTATTGAAGGAAGGGTTGTTTCTGGTAATTTCATCATACATGTTTGGCCCAAACTTTTTTTTTTGATCATCTCATTTTGAATCAGCTTTCACAAGTGCTGGTTTAGGGCAAACGACGTAGTTCGTACAACACACAGTCCAATCTTGTGTGAAGGTCAAAGGGTTTAAAGCTGTTCAGAGCAACCACACTTGGAAGGAGGTGTGAAAGGTCAAGATAAAATACAATTGTTTGAAGGTGGATAATGACAAACACTTTCACACAGCCTCTCTGTGAGGACATTCACGCCCTTGCACATAAAAAGTGTCAAAGTGCCGTAAGCAACTATGTGAAGAGCGACTTTTAGTAAAACTTCTAAATCCTGCGTTCTATCTCACCTCCAACAGTTGTTGCGTGAAGAAGTCACGTCTCGTTGGATTGTCGGTTTTCTAAAGTAAGGAAGCTTGTCAACAAATAACACAGTAAGAAAAATATCTGTGCTAATGCTTTTCCTTCAAAAGACTAGTCAACAGGTCATCTACCGCGTGATTGCCCTTCAAATAATACAGTTAATTAGCACCAGGCTGGTTAACAATGCTGATTTGTTTGTGGTTATGGCTGTTCGGATCTTCTTAATGACTTTCCAGCGAACTAGACCCTGAGGAAGGTTTGTTGCCACACTGATACTTCTGTCTATGACGAGAACAGCTTCGCTCTGATTATAATCAAATTAATAATCCATTATGTGCTTCTTTGAATCTCCCATTTTCTTTTATTTCTTTTCAGTCCATTATTACTCTCATCACAGCTCACAGTGCAGCGTCCCAAGCTTCCCCATCCCTTCTTTCTCTCACTTTTCGGATGACTCATCCTGCAGTTTAGGAGGGACGTACATTTCTGATTGACATTTCATTACTGGCTGGATGTGTTCTGATAGAAGCTTGTGTGTGTACAGTGCTGAGAGATTTCTGTCAATTCTCTTTACCATAGACTAGTAATTAGCTAAAACTCCTGCACAATATCCCCTTGCCCCATGGATCAGTAAACATGCCTATATAATCTGCCTAAACATCTCCTTTCAGTAAATAGTTGCTGTTATCGGGCACCTTGCTAGCTCTGTTTGTAATATGACGCCATTATCAAGATAGGCTTTGTGTTATTTTTGGGGTTTTGATTTAGGACATTTCTTCTCCTCACAGGATGTAGCCTGATGAGGTCCAGTTTCTATACACTTTGGTGGCGTGGATCCTCACCAATACCAGTTGTTACCAGCGTTATCGAGGTGAAGGATGGCCTTTCCAACCATTGTGTCATTGCGTTATCCCTGGTACACGGCCAGATCAAACTGTTAGGGAGCAAACACATTTCCTGTTGGGCCCCTACTGACCCTACGCCTAGTATTTGCTGTGCAATGTTTGGATTATTGTTCCCAATAACTACAAGAAACCAATACAATGCTGAAATAATGCCTAATATATATGTCTGTTTGTGGTCATTTTAGTTATTTTTATTAGGTATATGCATAAGTGAGCACAACATACACTAACGTTGCGTGTCCTGATGTCCCGCCATGCTCCTTCCTTTCGTGCCATTCCTTTAGTTTCCTGTTTTTATTTTTGAAATACTCAACTACCTGCAATTGTGTGTTCCCCCCCCTTTGTGATTTCCTGCCATGCTATGATTCATTTCACCCGTCCCTCATCATCCTATGCTATTGCCTTTAATGTGTGTGTTCCCTTTTCTCAGTGCCAGTTAGTCTTTTTACTTTGTAAGCGTTTGAGTTTTATCCCTGTAGTGTTTAGTTCACTCTGTGTCTCTGCTTTGTGTTACCCAGACAACGCCGGATGCCGGACTGGTTGTATCGAACCATTTGTAAATAGAGGCAGAATCTCAATAAGAAAAGGTCTTTGAGTTTTGCCAGTTATTCCTCCAGTTAGGAATCCAACTAGATTTAGACACAAAGCCCTACAAGACATGGTCACAAAGTTAATGCCAGAACGCTTAAATTGCTATTTAACTTAAATTGGTCCAAATATACTTCCAAATATGTAGTTATTCAAACAAGCCAAACAAATAGACAACTATGGCTTGTATGGCACTTTGGGGTTTGAGAGTTCTAGTGTAGTTTTCCACATTGCCTGGTTGGTAATCAATTCTTGAATAAGTACAATTTGCCTTTACAAGATAACTATTTCCTATCACTGCTCCCTAGTTAATATTCTTTTGACTCTTTTGAATGTCCGACACGGACAGTTGATGACACAATGATTGCTTAGCCAGGAAGTGAGATTTCTGCCAGTCAAAAGCTCATTTTATGGCTATCAAAACAAATCTCCTCTCCCACACCATCTCTAAGGACTGGTCGGTTCCAGAGACCTGTCAGTGTAGTTGTTACTCCGGTTGGTCGCTGGCAGAAGTCTGGCAGAAGTCTTAAACTCTATCGATTTAACAGCTTTTAAAGGACCTTAATTGTAGTTATTCATTTACGGTTGGATTGTTTAGCTTCTGTCCCAGCTGACTGCATGAAGTACACAATGGAGGGAATAGACACACATGCTCACAAGCAGGACAGTTTATTCCAACTTCCAGCCTTATATAACTTAAACAATGGTTGTCTCTATCACAGCCATAGCAGTTAATGCAAGATACATCTTTATTTACATTGCTCTTAATCCCAGTCTCAGTCTGGAAGGAGCTCAACATTATTCAGCAATGAATTAAGCAAACTGAATAATCAGGGATCTTCATTGTCAGAACGTGTACAAAAAACATCCTTAAGGAGGACAAACCTCAAGCATTCCTACTCTTACACCGTTACGTGTACAATGGGTGCAAAGTTTGCAAAAGGATTAAAAATTAATTACATGTAATTTGAACAAAATATACAACAAAGTGACTTGTCACAGTGAAAATTCTTTCAAAATGTTCCTTGTATGCGTTCATTATGATAATTTTGGGGGAGTGGTTTCGGAGGGAGCCCTGAAGTGAAGGGCTGTCAGTGTTGCTGACTTGAAGACTTTCTCGTTAGATTTAGTGACCTCTGGAGCTAGTGCTAGTAGCTACTTTCATTGGAAAAGAGTTGGCTACACTGGGTTGTTTTTATTTATTTAGATATTTTTTTAAAATCTAGAGTAGTACTCTTGATAGTTTCTCAAGATTACCAACCCTAGCTCTAAAGAATGTGGATAGCACTTGGATTTGATTTTCAACTGCATCCTGAATTGCAAAATATTCCATTGGCCACCAGCCATGCCCTCGATTCTTCCTACATACAACTGCTCGCTCGATCTCACAAAACTTTTATATGCCAAGGTCCTTGTGTGGCTGCCGTGTTTGAGAGTGTATTTGGCTAAAGGTCAGCTGAATGAAGGTAACCTGAACAGCACTACATTAAGACTAGTAGCCTCTTTTCTTTTGGTTAGAAGAATCGCTATTGAGTTCAGAAGGGGATTCGTTTTTGATATTGGCATTATCCCACCCTGAGCTCTTACCTTGAATATAGCACTTGATGTTCATCTTATGTTGTAAATAAAACTGATTGCACATTCAGTGACCTGTTTAAAGGCTGATTTCCATGTTGTGCCACGGACTGACTAATGTCAGAAAGGTTGTAAGACAGAGATGGTGGAGGAATATACAGGATGACAACTGCATTATGTTTATTTACTGATTCATTGATTTTATTCCGTGGAGCATGGAGAGTACCTGTATAGAGATACCGGGAGTGTCATTAGCAAAACTGGGAGCATCAGTTAATCATTTCAGATACCGTTAGTACCCAACATCCAAACAGCAGGAGATTTGTGTGATTGGGTCTGTGGATTTCTCGCTCACTAAGCACACCTGAGAAAAACACAAAATTCGACTTGGAGCGTAATACAAAAGGAGGGGTGTCACTCAAGATGTCTCTTGAATTTGATAAAATGGTTCGTCCGTGATAAAGGTGAGTGACAGATGAAAAGAAGGTTGTATAAACTTTTGTCTCTTTGTGCTTTTTGGTTTTTCAGCTTATGCATTTGCCTGTTGTAAGGAAAATCTGTAACCCAACATCTGTTTTTCTGCCTTCCTAAAACAAACAAAAAGAAGCATGGGTTATTGTGCGATTTAGAGTCATTTTTATTCAAACCAAATGCTGCTGGTGGTTGTACTGACTCCTTCCTTCTGCCTGGATGAAGAATGAAGGTACACCCACCAGTGAAATCAGATGCCAGAAACTATGGTCACAATTTAGCTAACTAGATTGAAGAGACGTGGTATTGAAGGACTCATCACACAACAGATGGCTCAAAAACATAATGCAAGACTTTTAAAATATGTATGAACTCACCTCTTTTTTCATGCTACGAGGTACGTTTTAATGGGCTACGGAAGATTTGGAAGCACGTTTCTTACTTCCGAGCAAAGACGACTGGTGGATGACTCACTCGCTTTTATACTCATATACAATTTGTTGATACAAGTCCCGACTGTGTTTCCAACTGCAACTGTCATCTGCCTACTGGATTTTTAAAAAGTAATTTCCTGCTTTTTTATTGCAGGAAAAAACAAAAAAAACAAGACCAAAGCCACTAAAATAGGCCAACAAGACAAGTACTGAGTTTGCAAACAAGGGGCATGAATTAATGACTCATACTAACCCCCTCAAGTCCCTCTCTCTCTCTCCCTAGTGCTGTGGCGCCGGAGGATCAACACGACAAACAAACACTAACAGTCCAGCTCGAAAGAACAGCTGCCGTCACCGTTCACCTGATTTCTTTTCCATCCAATGTAAATTAGCAAACAGTTTTCTGAGTGTGCGGGGGCGGAACATTAAATGCTTTTAACGTCTCGCTTATTTGTCCTGATGGCGGCGTTTTTTCCTTTACTCTTACTGCTGGTAATTGCTTTTGTGACTACACAGAGCAGATAAGTGAGCAGTCCATACTGACAATAATGTGACACCACATTGATCCATGTAGGAGAACTTTACTTGGAGATCGGAGACAGTGTTTTCCTCTGGTTTGGACTTCCATTAATACCTTTTACTCTAGAATTATGATAAGTATATTTCTTTCATGGTTCCGTGTCACTGTTCTGCACCGACCCTTTAGGGGAGGTGGTTTTGTCTTGGAGTCAATCTACTGAAACAAATTCTTCATAATCAAAACGTGGCTGTCTCCAATTATGCTTTGTTTAAGCTCGAGTGTTTTCATTTCATACACACTGTTTTATCAAGTTCTACATCTCGCAGAAATTTAGAATGCACCCCCAATTAGATTTAATTGTTAACTACTTGCCAAGAAAAGTATTTCCAGCAGCATTCTTAACAATAATTGTCTTTATTACAGCCACATTGTTACCTACTCATCTTTTCTTCCATGTCACCAGTTAGTCTGTGGGCCCTATCTTGCATCCGGCGCAAGTGACTTAGTCACTGGCGCATGTGTCGTTGCTAGTTTACAACTGGCGCAGAGCGTTCTTTTGCCACCAGCGCCACTCGCCGGTAAATTAGGGAATGATCTTGCCCCCAAGGGGCGGTTCGGCGGAAGGAGGAGGCGTGTTCTGGCGCAAACGGTATTTTGCCGTTTCTGAAAACCATTGCGCTACTGACCAGGAAATACCTGGTTTAAAGTCAGTGGCGCGTTGTTCAGATGCTATTTTAAGGGCGCATGCATACATGCGCATGCGATGCATACGGATTGCTTGTGCACCTCGCGCATACACTTTGCTTCTCTCATCTACACGGACAGCAGTTCCCATTTTTGCAAACCATACATAATTACAAGGAAAATAAAATATTACCACACAAGGAAAATCATTGTGGTGTCCATAAAGATAAAATAAATAGGCATAAATCTAGCGTACACATTTACCCAAATTATTCACGCAGCATTCTTTGTGGCATGTTGTGTTTTACACAACATTGCCATGAATCATGGATGTGTCGATGACATTAATGAGGATAGATTAGAGGACTTAATGAGACGTGATGCTGAACTGCATGTGCCGATGCCATTACGTCCAAATGCCCCAGCAGCAGCACGGGAGAGGAGAGCTCATCTGTCAGAGGAGCTGCATCGTATATAGTGAGGTAAGCAAACTAATGACATCTCCGCTCTATTGTTTAGCATTGTACAAATATTACCATGCATTCATAACCTTGTGAGTCAGAGAAAGTGAGCCCAAAACATCGGAAAGTATAGTATGTCCTTGAGACATTTTTTATTCGGCTTGTCCAAATGTTAGGCGTAAATGAAAAAAAATAATACAAAACGAAAAATGAAAAGTTGCAAAGATTTGAAGGAAAAATATTTATTTTCTCCCTCCTCTGTAAGGCCTTTACGCCTGCCTCGGCGGGATCCAACAAATGAGGGTGGCGACGCTGGATGTGCTCCTGGTGGAGCTGGTGGACGGAGATGGAATGGGGGGAGGAAGGGGCACAACAGGGGGAGGAAGGGGCACAACAGGGGGAGGAAGGGGCACAACAGGGGGAGGAGGTGGGTCGTTTGGGGGCCATGCACGTTCCATTGCTGTCGCAATCCGGTCCAAACTTGAGGCGATGCGCCCGAGAGGCCGCAGCAACATCGCCACCCGGTCCAGACGGGTGTTGGTGTTTCGCCGCATCCCGGCCAGCTCCCGCTCCAGCATGTCGAACCCGGTTTGCTGGAGCTGCAGGAACGGGTGGTCCTGCGGTCTCATGCTGCTGCTGCTGCCACGGCGTCTTGCTTGAGGGCGCCGCGCGGCTCCCTCAGCTGCCCCGTGCGCACTGGTCCCGAGGCCAGGGTCTTCTTCCTGAGAAGCTACGTGACATTGTTTTGATTTATTTTATGGCTGTGTTACATTTATTAAATGTCAAAAATGATTAAAAAGATTTTCACGAGACATCTCTATTTATGTGAACTTTATTTATGTACCTTCGGGTTGGACAGCTGGTGCATCGGGTTGGGTGCCGACCTCTAAGCCCCCAAAACCCTCAACACTTTCAGCGGTCAGTGTTGAACATGCGCCGATCGTTCTTAAAGGGGATGCGAGAAAACGCTCTGATTGGTTCATTGCACGTTACGCCCAAACCACACCTACGGGTAATTAGGCTGCTTCAGACCAACCCTTTTGACACTTGCGCCGCGGCGGAAGTGTCATTTATCCGCCTGTAAAATAGCGATAGCGCCGTAGAACCGCCCACAAAGCTACTTGCGCTTTCCCACTTGCGTTTCAGACCGTTAAAATAGGGCCCTGTGTGTGTTAGTCTCTTCCTGTCCTGCCTCAAACCTGGGCCCTGCGTACAGACACACCTGGCTGCTATCGGCTAATCACCACCCTCAGCTTACACACCTGCCGTTCATCAGCTATCATCTCTGCAGTAAATCAACCCTCGGCTCTTCACCCACTCCTCACCAGGTTGTTTCAGCTCCTGTGTTAGAATCACATCCCGTTTCTTGTGAAGTTATATTACAGTGTTGTTGTCTCAGCCGTTCACTGTTTCTCCTGTTCTTCCAACAATATTTCCCCATTTCCATCTTCCAACAAGCCCATTCTCTTAAAGCCTCACTCCCTGTGTTTGCGTTCATTTTAACAATCCGGAGAATTATCAAGTAAAGAGGAGAACACCGCCAATGAAATAAAAAGACAACAAATGTAATTTTCTTCTGCAATGTGTCCATTGTAACATTTAAATCAACTTAAAATCCATCAAACCCACAGCCAGTGTGGACCATTAGGTTAGCATATGTCAAACTTTTCTTCTGGGGACCCACTTATTTAAAAACTGACAAACCATTGCGACCCAATGACAATATGCCTCATCTTTAAATTGAGAGAGAAGTGCATTTGTGTATTCTAAAAAGTATTCTGCAGTTAAAAATGTTAAATAAAAAAATGTGGAAGGAATTTATTTGTCGACCTTAAGTAGGTAACACCAGCTAGCATTCTAAAAGATTAGCTTGCTAGCGGCGGTGCTAGCTTGGCGTCCCCAGGCGGTCAGGTGGCCCTCTCCTTGCAGATTGTTGCGCCCCGTCAGGTGTCTCCAAATGCTGGGCTCCCGATGCTAGGGTACTTTATTTTTATTCCACAGCTGTCTTGTGGAACTGTTTTCCAGTTTTCAATTTCTAAAAAATATTTTATCAAGAAAAGAAGTAGCTTTTTTTTACTGCAAGTTCAATGACAGTACCAAGTTAGCATTAAGCCTAAAGCACAGCTGTACCTAAGTGCAGCTTAGCATGGCTGTAAACTCTAACTCTTGTTAATAAATGTGCTTACTGACAAAAGCCAACGAAAATGTGAGAATATATATAAGAAGCTGGTAAAATGATGTAGTAAAATGATGTTGATTTATTAATTAGTGCAGCCAAAAAATCAAAAAGATGCCTGGCCAGGTAACAGAAATTTTAAAAGAATGTGTTGAAGGTTTAATATCTTGTATTTCGTTGAACATTTTACCTGCTGCTTTAGAATATATTATGCACGTGCTGTCTTTTCTACTGAGGTATTATTTGCATGCATCTAGCATTCACTCTCTAGGGGGCAATGATATACCTTACAAAAAACAAAGGTTTACCTGCTCCCCTGTATTTACTCGCTCTCTCTATCCCCCTCTCATTCTCTCTCCAAGGAGACTTGTGGTGACAGAGTGTAATGGAGAAAAGCTCTGCTGTGTTCCCTTGTTGTTACCGGCTGCACTCGCATCACTGCCCAACAGGTAGGGGTTAGAAACGCGCTCACACACACACACACACACACACACACACACACACACACACACACACACACACACACACACACACACACACACACACACACACACACACACATGCAACTCAGTGCTGTAGAAATCAGAGAGGATCCAGCTGGTGTTGGTAGATAGGACTGGTCGGGGGTTAATGGATAGAAAGCGAAGGAAGAGGAGGACTAAAAGGGATTGGTGAGTGGTGTGAGCGAGAGAGAGAGGGTAAAAAGGAGCAGTGGAGAGACAGAGCGCTAAAGAGAAGGATGAAAGGGGAAAAAGAAAAGCCCAGAGGATAAAAAAGAGACAGAAATCAAATTTAAACAGATGAGGAGAGAGAGAGAGATACAGAGGATGCGATGCAGACAATAGGGAGCTCTGAAACCAAAGGTTGGGGAAGAAAGGGTAAAAAGAGGAGAGGAGAGTTGGCTGAAGGAGGTCTTGACAGTCGATATTGGGTGAGGGGAAAGGTGTGAATTTCAAACTTGTGCAAATTGAATCACTGGAGTGAAGTCTGTGTTTATTCACTCCAAACAGGGCAACATCAGGACTACCAACGGCTCAATGAAGTAATTTTACTCCCTCACTCCAAAACTAAAGAGGGGTCTTAATCGTATCAGCAAACATCTGAAAGGAAAATACTTTTCTTTTATGAGAGTTTAGAAATGAGGACTATTATAATTTGAGCTGACTCGCCCTGTACAGTAATGTGCAGTGGAACTACTTAAATTTGTATACGGTCCGGAACATTTTGGACCAACACTGCTCAGCAAACCTATTACAGAAACAGTCTTTTTTTAAATTGGGACTTGTCCAAGCACTGGTACCGTAACTAGAGTAATTGTCTTGCATCAAAATCTGTACGGCGGCTCACTCGACTGCAGTCTTTTAACGTATAGCTGATGTGCTATGCTGCTTTGGCTTATCAGTGTCCTCTGTTCATAGATGACCACGTGTGTTTGTTTAGGTTGTGACAGAGACATTAAATGTCGCATTACAGATTGGTCAGCACACCCATCGTGTCTGGGTCAACCAGGTCCGATGGAAAATAACCTATATGTCAATAATAAGAATTTCAAACAACCTAACCAGAAAAGTACTGTGGTAGCATGAAGCAACATTTGAAAGAAAAGGTGAAGAGACTTAATTAGTAGAATTCTAAATCTAGATTAGCATACAAAAGTAGCATTACCCTTTATGGAATAACTTGTCTGCGATGCCAGGGGTCGGCACGCCCGGTCCACGCCCCATGCCTGCCACCTGGCTCACAATGCACCCGACCCCAATGCTTATCCCCGCAGGTGGTGGGCCCACAAGACGACCGCTCCATGTAGTTGTTTTGGGCTGTGACCGGCCAAGCCCCAGGTGCTAAGGCCTAGCCACCAGACGCAAGCCAGTGAGCTCCCCCCCCCAGGTCTGGCTCCCGAAGGGGGCCCCTGTTTCCCTTTTCTGGGCAAGGTGCGACATGCCTTTTCTAGCCGATTCATAAGGGGGTCTGTGAATTGCTCTTAGTCTGGTCCCTCCCCTGAGACCACTTTGGGAGACCCTACCAGGAGCTATTTTCCCCGACAACACAGCTCTCAGAGTCACTGGGGCACACAAAACCCCTCCACTACATTAAGGTGCCGGTTCATTGGAGGAGATTCACTGGTAAGAGGCCCTAGGGTAGACCCAGAACATGCTGGAGAGATTACATATCTCGTCTGGCTCCCCAGGAGTAGCTGGAAAGCGTTGCTGGGGAGAGGGATATCTGGAATACCCTACTTAGCCTCCTTGTAACCCGGCCTCGGATAAGCGGAAAATATCGGATGGATGGATGGAATAACTGGTTCCTGACCTTTGAGTTTGAAGAGAGGCTGAATATGAAACAGACAATAAGCCTCCGTGCTGCTTTTTACTGTTAACTAAAAAGTTTTCTGGCATGTTCGTGACTTTAAGCATGACACACCAGGACAAAAGAAAAACAGTAAGGCATACTCATCAACTGGCAATGGAAAAGGAGTCTGTCGCTTATATTAATGGGTTTTCACTATGGTAGAAACAAATGATTTGTTTTCCCCCTGGATGTCCTGTTGAAAGCCCACGTGATCCCTTAGTTTTCTTTTGTGTATACTTCTTTAAAGAAGATAACTTAAATGTACTTTTGCATAGACTTTTACAAACTCATCTGTAGTTCTGTTATGCCTCTGTGTGCTTACATTAACTTTAATGGTGTGCAGCAAGGTGTCTCTCAGAACTCTGAATGCATCCCCATCTTTGATGTGCGGTTTTTAATGTAGCTTCTCATGTGACCCTGCAGTGCCACTATGGGTGCATTTTTTCCTAAAATACTGTAGTGGTTACTTCACTGCACATTATGTTTTCAGGTCTGTGTTACTCAAATGTCAAAAATGGAAGACAACCAAAATCTTAACTGTAATGAGTATGATAATAGTGGTGACCATTGACTTTTACATCAATAACATATTTCTTTCTTTCAGTCTTTTCTAATTTCACGTAATTTTTTACTCCCAAATGTAACTCCAGCACCAAAACGCTAATGGTGCAACCAGGTTCTATCAGCCTTGTCAGCTTGTGAAGTCAAAATGGTGTGTTACGCATATCTGAGACCTTTACATTTTGAGGTCATATGACCTGAACGTGAAGGCGAGTACCTGATCAATGTGATTTGGTCCAGAACTATGACCCATTCTAATCTCCCATCTAATAATTTACCAGCGCGTATTAGATTTCCTAGCTGTTCATAAATATTTGGTTCTCCAGAATACATGAAGTCGTACGACTGAGAAGTAGAGCGAGTCGTCCTTCAATCAGAGGATTGACGGTTTGGTCCCTGGCTAGTCCAGACTAGACTAGAAAAGTACTATATAAGTTCAAGTAAATATACCATTTACCAAGTCCATTGAGGCCAATGGTTCATAAATGTCAATTGGTTTATGCTTTTGTGTTTGGACACAGTATGTTTTAAAGCACATATGTGTGCGTTGTTTTTAAATGGCATAATATCCATAGCCATTGTCAAGAGTCAAGTAAGTCATGAAAGGCTCAGTCCATTGAGGTCATACACACAAAGAATACTTAAGTGTAGACATGGGTTCATTCTTGTTTTCAGAGACTGCAGTATTTGGTGAATTACCTTGTGCAGAGGTTTAGATAGGTCTCTCAACTCTCCTAATAAGTTTTTGTCTGGGTTGAAAAGCAAAAAAGTTATTTGTATAAAACCCAAAACTGATAATTAATAAAAGCCTTACTGGCTTTCTTTTTTCTGATTAACACAATATCTGATTAATGTAATGCAAATGAATAGAAGAGAGGAAGTTTTGTTTCTGTTTGTTAAACATGATTTTGAAGTGAACCTGCTGAAGCATATAATATAATAACTCTCATAGACATCCCTTTGCTGAACTATGAGCCCACCTTCAATGGCAATGTGCATATGTGCTGCAGTACCAGGACTAGTCCCAGAGCTGACTGTGTAATGAGCTGCTGCCTTAGAAAGTCAAGTTTGGAATGCACACAGATCGCAAATTAACGCACTGCCATTCTCTTGGTAAATCTGGCGTGTGTAAATATGGTGGTTTCACAGTTTTGCTTTCATTATTACTAGAAGCTAAATAAATCTTTAATTGGGATCCCCTCACTAGCAGCTGTGATTCTAATCAACCAGCAGGGTTTGTCTTTATTACTAGGAACAGACCAGTAAAATCATCAAATATCAGAATTCAATCCAACAATGCGAGGAGGCAATTTGTTGGATTGAGTTCTGATTTCATCGGCAGTAAATAAGACCATACAGGTTTTATCTTTCTTACTGAAGAAACCTGAAGGGTTATTCAAATCCAAAATCAATATATGAGGTTTGCTTTTGGTTAAAGGTTGAATAACTGCTGCACAAACTAAACCCACTGCAGCAGAATTTTAGTAAACCTTGTGCAGAGATGTACTTATTTTCAAGAGGAGGAAACAGACTTTTGATGTATTATCAATAGCCATCATGCTGATGTTTTTGATTGGATCTCCTTGTTTGCCAGCAGTGGTTCTATCAAGAAGCCAGTTTCCTTTCCTACATGTCCTCAGGCTGGGTCTCCTCCTGGGCGCCGGGCACTGTATGCAGAGACCCAAAGAAAATCTGTCTTTTTCTACAAGGAATCCATACTGCAGGAATTGTGCCTGAGGAAATTAGTCAAGCAACATGTTTTCTACAGCCCATGCCAGAGTGGAAAAGGCGATGTCGTTGCAAAGTTATGTCTCAGGTTCATGGTGCAATTACGAGCAAGGGGTGGCTTGGAAAAAGATGCTGACATAGTTGGTTCTGTCTTGAGCATGAGTGAGATTATGCATTCTCAAAATCCACCCGTGCATCATTTCTTTGATATGTTGCATTCCCTTTTTCTTTGCCTTTTTATTGAGAAACTTTCTCGGAAACTAGTAGATTTACAAGTCAAAGCTACTGGCATGGCAATTTTACAAGCTTAGACAGCATTTCATTTCGGATTTATACATCTTGGGTTACCTTCTGTTTGGTCTTGAGTGGAAACTGGGACATCCTCTGAGCATGGAAAGCCAACAAGTCAATAACACTGATCCCTCATCCCAAACAACCTACACTGAAATTAGCATGTTTCCTTGCAGTTCAGCAGGTTTGCTCCAAGACACAAATGTTTGTGCAACGCTTTCGTAGAGTAGTGTTCAACTTTATTATATTATATTATATTACCCTGCTGTGCAGAGTACAAACTGCTCCATTATTGAATGGTACGAACAAACTCATTCTGGGAATAATGCTAATATGCTTTCTTTATGTAAGTTAAATGAGAATATCTATATCACTCTCATGTCTGTGCATTAACTTAGAACCTAGCTGGAAACCAATTTGCTCAGTTTACCATAAAGAATGGAAACAAGGAGAATAAGCTCACTTGGCTCTGTCCAAAGATCAAATATATGCCACTTTAAGAGCTGACTTATCACATGCTGTATCTTGTTTATTTATTTGTTGGTTTGTGTATGGATTAAACAAAGATTAAATGTTTTACGGGGATGTGTATACTTCAACTGTTTCGTACAGCAGAGACTGGATGATGATTCTTCACCCGGCCGGTGGCAGCCTCAGGGTGACACAGCTCAAGAAAGTCCCTGTGCCAACAAAAAGGCCTATTTTACCCACTGCTTTCTTCATACAAAGCCAACTGGCTCTATAGATAATGCTCAGACATGACAGTCGTAGTGGTCCTCGAATCTGACATTTTGAGAAATATGTGTATTTGCTTTCTAGATGAGCGTCAAACTATTCCTAAGTGTAGAACCCAGGCAGTCGTCGCTATGTCACCAAGGTTTCAGCCCCAGCTGTTAATATCCATCATACGGGTATCCTTATTTGTTGGATACATTCAAATTATTAAAATATCTGATTGGAATCTACAAAGGAAAAGCACAGAATAATGACCAAAGGAGACCTGCTACCCGGAGCTACGGGCTCGGATGAAGCCAACACATCGCCTAATAGCTGCAGGTTTGAATGCAGCATTTACAAAGGACAGCTCAGCAGGTTCAGCTGCAGGGTACTGACTCCATTATAGTGATAAAGCTCAAAGAGCCTTTCTTGCTGACAGTGGTCCATCCAATTACCCAGTCCTGCTACTGTTTCAGAAGTGAACGGGTCAACTTTTCACGTGGTTGCTCCTTCCATATATCAAACCTTTTACATGGAATGTGTGAAATGTGTCTGAATGTTCACTTGTGTGGGTTTTAAACGTCACTGGGAGCCATATAGCGGGTGCATTTAATGAGTCGAGGAGTCATGCTGAATATTTACAAGTTCCAGGTATAACAATGTGCTTCCAATAGAAGATTCTATTTTCATGCTTAAAGCAATAGTACTGGATTTTATATCAGCACAGTGCTGTTGTTATGCAGTAATAAACCAAAGCAGAGCAGTCGGTCCAACAAGAAGCCATTCATTTTAGTAATCTCTGCTACATTACATAAATGGTTGTGGCTCATACAGTAAGAGGTAAAAAAACATGTTCATGTTTATTCAGTTTCATGTGTTTCATGTTCTAGGAGTTAGTAGCATGGGAATGTCCCCTTCACTGTGTAGGAGATGGTCAGGGATGCTTCCTATTGCAACACTTTTGGAAATTGGCTTTGCTTTGCTCTCTGTACATCTGTATGTAAGTTGATCGTTCTCACCTCCAACAGTCACATCATATGCCCATGAAAATGTGGAAAGCCTTTACTTTCGTAAAATACTTGGTACATGACATATTATATCAATATGTCTCACACATTAAAGTCACCTAACATATTTGACATATTATATAAGATCGGCAAACGCATCTTGCATGAACTTCCCCATCTCCAATTAAGAATAGCTGAAATCTACATGTGTTGTGTTCCAATAGATAGCAGCACTGCGTTCCACACAGGGAGGGCTAAACTATTCCAGTTAGAGAGTTGTTATTAGAGTGAGGCAGAATAATATGTATCTAGAGCGTTCCTAACCGCTTAGGCTTTTTTTGTACGTCTTTTTGGGGGCATTTTTTGCCTTTATTTGATAGTGTTAGTGGAGAGAGACTATGTCGGGTAAAGAGAGGAGGTAAATGACATGCAGCAAACAGTCCGGACAGAATCACTCACTGCTCATCTATGCGCCCTAACTACTCGGCTTTTAGGTTGCCTCTATGATAGCATTTTGACTAAAGCAAACATAAGGTGAATTATTTTTCTGTCAACACTGCGCTAACAGGCATAGGTGTGCCAACAATGGAGAGAATAACAAAGTTAACTATCTAACTAATGTTAAAAATGCTAACACACACATCAGAGTATAGAAATAGTGCTTTAATGGAACTTAGTGATTTTAGTCCACCAACCACAGTTTCCAAGGTAAACATTTGGTACCAGCGGGCTCAATGTAGAAAAACAATGTTGCTAAGGGAAATGACAAATTGAGATGAGAAGCTTTTAATCTTGACTTCCTGCTTGTTCATTTACCACCAAAAAGGGTGCACCAGGTAGGAAAACAAGTCCACCTTACTGGTTTTCTGTATCTTGTGCTGGGTGTGATATACTGTAGGTTGTGGACATTGATTTTTTTCTTAACTTTTGCAGTATCATTACCATCAGT
>NW_026553126.1:0-12926 GCF_027596085.1 Anoplopoma fimbria | reverse complement strand
AGGAGGCACTAAGAGGAGGGAGGAGACACTAAGAGGAGGGAGGAGACACTAAGAGGAGGGAGGAGACACTAAGAGGAGGGAGGAGACACTAAGAGGAGGGAGGAGACACTAGGAGGGGGGAGGAGACACTAAGGGAGGGAGGAGGAGAGGAGACACTAAGGGAGGGAGGAGACACTAAGAGGAGGGAGGAGACACTAAGGGAGGGAGGAGACACTAAGAGGAGGGAGGAGGACACTAAGAGGAGGGGGAGGAGACACTAAGAGGAGGGAGGAGACACTAAGAGGAGGGAGGAGGAGACACTAAGAGGAGGGGAGGAGACACTAAGAGGAGGGAGGAGGAGGAGACACTAAGAGGAGGGAGGGAGGAGGCACTAAGAGGAGGGAGGGGAGGAGACACTAGGAGGAGGGAGGAGACACTAAGAGAGGAGGAGGAGACACTAAGAGGAGGGAGGAGACACTAAGAGGAGGGAGGAGACACTAAGAGGAGGGAGGAGACACTAGGAGGAGGGAGGAGACACTAGGAGGAGGGAGGAGACACTAGAGGAGGGAGGGAGAGACACTAAGAGGAGAGGAGGAGACACTAAGAGGAGGGAGGGAGACACTAAGAGGAGGGAGGGAGACACTAGGAGGAGGGAGGAGACACTAAGAGGAGGGGGAGGAGACACTAGGAGGAGGGAGGAGACACTAAGAGGAGGGAGGAGACACTAAGAGGAGGGAGGAGACACTAAGGAGGAGGGAGGAGACACTAAGAGGAGGGAGGAGACACTAGGAGGAGGGAGGAGACACTAAGAGGAGGGAGGAGACACTAAGAGGAGGGAGGAGACACTAAGAGGAGGGAGGAGACACTAAGAGGAGGGAGGAGACACTAGAGGAGGGAGGAGACACTAAGAGGAGGGAGGAGACACTAAGAGGAGGGAGGAGACACTAAGAGGAGGGAGGAGACACTAAGAGGAGGGAGGAGACACTAGGAGGAGGGAGGAGACACTAAGAGGAGGGAGGAGACACTAGGAGGAGGGAGGAGACACTAAGAGGAGGGAGGAGACACTAAGAGGAGGAGGAGAGGGAGGAGGAGACACTAAGAGGAGGGAGGAGACACTAGGGAGGAGGACACTAAGAGGAGGAGGAGAGGAGGAGGAGACACTAAGAGGAGGGAGGAGACACTAGGAGGAGGGAGGAGACACTAAGAGGAGGGAGGAGACACTAAGAGGAGGGAGGAGGAGACACTAAGAGGAGGGAGGAGGCACTAAGAGGAGGGAGGAGACACTAGGAGGAGGGAGGAGACACTAAGAGAGGGAGGAGGGGAGGAGGGAGGAGACACTAAGAGGAGGGAGGAGACACTAAGAGGAGGGGAGGAGACACTAGGAGGAGGGAGGAGACACTAAGAGGAGGGAGGAGACACTAAGAGGAGGGAGGAGACACTAGGAGGAGGGAGGAGACACTAAGAGGAGGGAGGAGACACTAGGAGGAGGGAGGAGGAGGAGGGAGGAGACACTAAGAGGAGGGAGGAGACACTAAGAGGAGGGAGGAGACACTAAGAGGAGGGAGGAGACACTAGGAGGAGGGAGGAGACACTAAGAGGAGGGAGGAGACACTAAGAGGAGGGGAGGAGACACTAAGAGGAGGGAGGAGACACTAAGAGGAGGGAGGAGACACTAAGAGGAGGGAGGAGACACTAGGAGGAGGGAGGAGACACTAAGAGGAGGGAGGAGACACTAAGAGGAGGGAGGAGACACTAGGGAGGAGGGAGGAGACACTAAGAGGAGGGAGGAGACACTAGGAGGAGGGAGGAGACACTAAGGAGGAGGGAGGAGACACTAAGAGGAGGGAGGAGACACTAGGAGAGGGAGGGAGGAGACTAAGAGGAGGGAGGAGACACTAAGAGGAGGGAGGAGGAGGCACTAAGAGGAGGGAGGAGACACTAGGAGGAGGGAGGAGACACTAAGAGGAGGGAGGAGACACTAAGAGGAGGGAGGAGACACTAAGAGGAGGGAGAGACACTAAGAGGAGGGAGGAGACACTAGGAGGAGGGAGGAGACACTAAGAGGAGGGAGGAGGACACTAAGAGGAGGGAGGAGACACTAGGAGGAGGGAGGAGGAGGAGGGAGGAGACACTAAGAGGAGGGAGGAGACACTAGAGGAGGACTAGGGAGGGAGGAGACACTAAGAGGAGGGAGGAGACACTAAGAGGGAGGAGGGAGGAGACACACTAAGAGGAGGGAGGAGACACTAAGAGGAGGGAGGAGACACTAAGAGGAGGGAGGAGACACTAAGAGGAGGGAGGAGACACTAAGAGGAGGGAGGAGGGAGGAGGAGACACTAAGGGAGGGAGGAGGGAGGAGACACTAAGAGGAGGGAGGAGACACTAAGAGGAGGGAGGGAGGAGACACTAGGGAGGGAGGAGACACTAAGAGGAGGGAGGAGACACTAAGGAGGAGGGAGGAGACACTAAGAGGAGGGAGGAGACACTAAGAGGAGGGAGGGAGGAGACACTAAGAGGAGGGAGGAGACACTAAGAGGAGGGAGGAGACACTAAGAGGAGGGAGGAGACACTAAGAGGAGGGAGGAGACACTAAGAGGAGGGAGGAGACACTAAGAGGAGGGAGGAGACACTAAGAGGAGGGAGGAGACACTAGGAGGAGGGAGGGAGAGACACTAAGAGGAGGGAGGAGACACTAAGGAGGGGGAGGAGACACTAAGAGGAGGGAGGAGACACTAAGAGGAGGAGGGAGGAGACACTAAGAGGAGGGAGGAGGCACTAAGAGGAGGGAGGAGACACTAGGAGGAGGGAGGAGACACAAAGAGGAGGGAGGAGACACTAAGAGGAGGGAGGAGAGGAGGAGGAGGAGACACTAAGAGGAGGGAGGAGACACTAAGGAGGAGGAGGAGACACTAAGAGGAGGGAGGAGACACTAAGAGGAGGGAGGAGGAGGGAGGAGACACTAAGGAGGAGGGAGGAGACACTAAGAGGAGGGAGGAGACACTAAGAGGAGGGAGGGGGAGGAGACACTAAGAGAGGAGGGAGGAGACACTAAGAGGAGGGAGGAGACACTAAGAGGAGGGAGGAGACACTAAGAGGAGGGAGGAGGGACACTAAGAGGAGGGGAGGAGACACTAAGAGGAGGGAGGAGGAGGGACAGACACTAAGGAGGAGGGAGGAGACACTAAGAGGAGGGAGGAGACACTAAAGAGGAGGAGGGAGAGGGAGAGACACTAAGAGGAGGGAGGAGACACAAAGAGGAGGGAGGAGACACTAAGAGGAGGGAGGGAGGAGGAGGGAGGAGACACTAAGGAGGAGGGAGGAGACACTAAGAGGAGGGAGGAGACACTAAGAGGAGGGAGGGAGGAGACACTAAGAGGAGGGAGGAGACACTAAGAGGAGGGAGGGAGGAGACACTAAGAGGAGGGAGGAGACACTAGGAGGAGGGAGGAGACACTAAGAGGAGGGAGGAGACACTAGGAGGAGGGAGGAGACACTAGGAGGAGGGAGGAGACACTAGGAGGAGGGAGGAGACACTAAGGACACTTGAGACCTTAAAGGACCAGTTGGACATTTCCTGACCTTATTTACATTACATTACATTACATTACAGTCATGTAGCAGACGCTTTTATCCAAAGCGACTTACAGGAAGTGTGTTCAACATAGGTATTCAAGAGAACTACTAGTCACCAGAAGTCATCAGTGCATCTCCTTTCTTAAACAAGCATCTTAAAGCATAAACCAGAACAAAAGTATAGTGCAGAAGCAAATTACTACGAAAACAATAATTGCAACAGACTAATCCGAATATAGTAAGTGCTACAAACTACTACGAATAGGATAAGTGCAGTAAACAAATACGAATTCAATAAGTGCAACAACTAATACGAGTGCCATAAGTGCTACGAGGAAGGCTCCGGGTAGCACTTCTTGAAGAGGTGAGTTTTCAGCCTGCGCCTAAAGATGGGCAGCGACTCTGCTGTCCTGACGTCAGTGGGGAGTTCATTCCTCCACTGAGGGGCCAGGACAGAAAGAAAAAGACCGGGTCGATCGGCCGCAGGGACCTCTGAGCGACGGGGCAACCAATCGCCCGAGGCAGCAGAGCCGAGTGGTCGGGCGGGGGTGTAGGGCTTGACCAAGGCCTGGAGATAGGAAGGAGCTGTTCCTTTCACTGCCCTGTAGGCTAGCACCAGAGTCTTAAACTGGATGCGAGCTCTTACAGGGAGCCAGTGTAGAGAACGGAGAAGGGAAGTTGTGTGAGAGAACTTGGGGCGATTGAACACCAGACGTGCTGCAGCTTTCTGGACAAGCTCCAGAGGTCTGATGGCCGACGCCGGGGCTCCAGCAAGTAGTGAGTTGCAGTAGTCCAGGCGGGAGATGACCAGAGCCTGGATGAGCACCTGCGCCTTATGACCCGAAGAGGGAAACAATCTGGTGCTTAATAAAGAAAACATGACCCTAACCCTAACCTGATCCCCTGATGAGGCATGAGCTAAAAACAATAAACCCCTTACCCCTACTCTCTGCCTCCCCGTCTCTCTGTGCTGCATTCGGGTCCACAGTCTCGTCCTAACAGATATGATCATGAGAGGACAGAAAATGAGGATATGATCATGAGAGGACAGAAAACATGAGGATATGATCATGAGAGGGCAGAAAACATGAGGATATGATCATGAGAGGACAGAAAACATGAGGATATGATCATGAGAGGACAGAAAACATGAGGATATGATCATGAGAGGACAGAAAACATGAGGATATGATCATGAGATCATGAGAGGACAGAAAACATGAGAATATGATCATGAGAGGACAGAAAACATGAGGATATGATCATGAGAGGACAAAAACATGATGATATGATCATGAGAGGACAAAAACATGAGGATATGATCATGAGAGGACAGAAAACATGAGGATATGATCATGAGAGGAAAGAAAACATGAGGATATGATCATGAGAGGACAGAAAACATGAGGATATGATCATGAGAGGACAGAAAACATGAGGATATGATCATGAGAGGACAGAAAACATGAGGATATGATCATGAGAGGACAGAAAACATGAGAATATGATCATGAGAGGACAGAAAACATGAGGATATGATCATGAGAGGACAAAACATGATGATATGATCATGAGAGGACAGAAAACATGAGGATATGATCATGAGAGGACAGAAAACATGAGGATATGATCATGAGAGGACAGAAAACATGAGGATATGATCATGAGAGGACAGAAAACATGAGGATATGATCATGAGAGGACAAAACATGATGATATGATCATGAGAGGACAGAAAACATGAGGATATGATCATGAGAGGACAAAAACATGAGATATGATCATGAGAGGACAGAAAACATGAGGATATGATCATGAGAGGACAGAAAACATGAGGATATGATCATGAGAGGACAGAAAACATGAGGATATGATCATGAGAGGACAGAAAACATGAGAATATGATCATGAGAGGACAGAAAATATGAGGATATGATCATGAGAGGACAGAAAACATGAGGATATGATCATGAGAGGACAAAAACATGAGGATATGATCATGAGAGGACAGAAAACATGAGGATATGATCATGAGAGGACAGAAAACATGAGGATATGATCATGAGAGGACAGAAAACATGATGATATGATCATGAGATCATGAGGGACAGAAAACATGAGAATATGATCATGAGAGGACAGAAAACATGAGGATATGATCATGAAGGACAAAACATGATGATATGATCATATGAAAGAAAACATGAGGATATGATCATGAGAGGAAAGAAAACATGAGGATATGATCATGAGAGGACAGAAAACATGATGATATGATCATGAGAGGACAGAAAACATGAGGATATGATCATGAGAGGACAGAAAACATGAGGATATGATCATGAGAGGAAAGAAAACATAGGATATGATCATGAGAGGACAGAAAACATGAGAATATGATCATGAGAGGACAGAAAACATGAGGATATGATCATGAGAGGACAGAAAACATGAGGATATGATCATGAGAGGGCAGAAAACATGAGGATATGATCATGAGAGGACAGAAAACATGAGGATATGATCATGAGAGGACAGAAAACATGAGGATATGATCATGAGAGGACAGAAAACATGAGGATATGATCATGAGAGGACAGAAAACATGAGAATATGATCATGAGAGGACAGAAAACATGAGGATATGATCATGAGAGGACAAAACATGATGAAATCATGAGAGGAAAGAAAACATGAGGATATGATCATGAGAGGAAAGAAAACATGAGGATATGATCATGAGAGGACAGAAAACATGAGGATATGATCATGAAGGACAGAAAACATGAGGATATGATCATGAGAGGACAGAAAACATGAGGATATGATCATGAGAGGACAGAAAACATGATGGATATGATCATGAGAGGACAGAAAACATGAGAATATGATCAGAGAGGACAGAAAACATGAGGATATGATCATGAGAGACAAAACATGATGATATGATCATGAGAGGAAAGAAAACATGAGGATATGATCATGAGAGGAAAGAAAACATGAGGATATGATCATGAGAGGACAGAAAACATGAGGATATGATCATGAGAGGACAGAAAACATGAGGATATGATCATGAGAGGACAGAAAACATGAGGATATGATCATGAGGGACAGAAAACATGAGGATATGATCATGAGAGGACAAAACATGATGATATGATCATGAGAGGACAGAAAACATGAGGATATGATCATGAGAGGCCAGAAAATATGAGAATATGATCATGAGAGGACAGAAAATATGAGGATATGATCATGAGAGGACAGAAAACATGAGGATATGATCATGAGAGGACAAAACATGATGATATGATCATGATCATGAGAGGACAGAAAACATGAGATCATGATATATGATCATGAGAGGACAAAAAATGATGATATGATCATGAGAGGAAAGAAAACATGAGGATATGATCATGAGGATATGATCATGAGAGGACAGAAAACATGAGAGGATATGATCATGAGAGGACAGAAAACATGAGGATATGATCATGAGAGGACAGAAAACATGAGAATATGATCATGAGAGGACAGAAAACATGAGGATATGATCATGAGAGGACAGAAAACATGAGGATATGATCATGAGAGGAAAGAAAACATGAGGATATGATCATGAGAGGACAGAAAACATGATGATATGATCATGAGAGGACAGAAAACATGAGGATATGATCATGAGAGGACAGAAAACATGAGGATATGATCATGAGAGGACAAAACATGATGATATGATCATGAGAGGACAGAAAACATGAGGATATGATCATGAGAGGACAGAAAACATGAGGATATGATCATGAGAGGACAGAAAACATGAGGATATGATATGATCATATGAGAGGACAGAAAACATGAGGATATGATCATGAGAGGACAGAAAACATGAGGATATGATCATGAGAGGACAAAACATGATGATATGATCATGAGAGGACAGAAAACATGAGGATATGATCATGAGAGGACAGAAAACATGAGGATATGATCATGAGAGGACAGAAAACATGAGGATATGATCATGAGAGGACAAAACATGATGATATGATCATGAGAGGACAGAAAACATGAGGATATGATCATGAGAGGACAGAAAACATGAGGATATGATCATGAGAGGACAGAAAACATGAGAATATGATCATGAGAGGACAGAAAACATGAGGATATGATCATGAGAGGACAAAACATGATGATATGATCATGAGAGGACAGAAAACATGAGGATATGATCATGAGAGGACAGAAAACATGAGGATATGATCATGAGAGGACAGAAAACACATATGATCATGATATGAGGATCATGAGATCATGATCATGAGAGGACAGAAAACATGATGATATGATATGATCATGAGAGGACAGAAAACATGAGAATATGATCATGAGAGGACAGAAAACATGAGGATATGATCATGAGAGGACAAAACATGATGATATGATCATGAGAGGAAAGAAAACATGAGGATATGATCATGAGAGGAAAGAAAACATGAGGATATGATCATGAGAGGAAAGAAAACATGAGGATATGATCATGAGAGGACAGAAAACATGATGATATGATCATGAGAGGACAGAAAACATGAGGATATGATCATGAGAGGACAGAAAACATGAGGATATGATCATGAGAGGACAGAAAACATGAGAATATGATCATGAGAGGACAGAAAACATGAGGATATGATCATGAGAGGACAAAACATGATGATATGATCATGAGAGGACAGAAAACATGAGGATATGATCATGAGAGGACAGAAAACATGAGGATATGATCATGAGAGGACAGAAAACATGAGGATATGATCATGAGAGGACAGAAAACATGAGGATATGATCATGAGAGGACAAAACATGATGATATGATCATGAGAGGACAGAAAACATGAGGATATGATCATGAGAGGACAGAAAACATGAGAATATGATCATGAGAGGACAGAAAACATGAGAATATGATCATGAGAGGACAGAAGAATCTGAACGAGAAGCTGTATGAGGAAATACATCATGAAACCAAACAAACTCCACACTGTGGCACATGAGGTAGAGCGCCTGTCCCGTAACCACAAGGTTGGTGGTTCAAACCCCTCTACCGGCAACATGCCGAGGTGTCCTTGAGCAAGACACCTAACCCCAAGTTGCTCCCCGGGCGCTTCATTGCAGCCCATTGCTCCTCCGGGATGGGTTAAATGCAGAGAAATAATTTCCCCATTGTGGGACTAATAAAGGATTGATTATTATTATATAACATTATATAATTATTAATACAATAAATCAAGTTCATGTTATTTTAAACTGGAATACCAGTATTTATGAAACTAGAATATGAGTTATTATTGAACAAGAGACATATTTATACTCACATGTCTACACACTGCTCCTTAATGAGAACATTATTAATATACATATATAAACATATTTATACTCACATGTTTACACACTGCTCCTTAATGAGAACATTATTAATATACATATATAAACATATTTATACTCACATGTCTACACACTGCTCCTTAATGAGAACATTATTAATATACATATATAAACATATGTATACTCACATGTTTACACACTGCTCCTTAATGAGAACATTATTAATATACATATATAAACATATTTATACTCACATGTTTACACACTGCTCCTTAATGAGAACATTATTAATATACATATATAAACATATGAGACGGTGTGACGGACCTGAAACCTGAAAAAATTCTCAGCTGTTTTCTGTTTCTAGAGTTCAGACTTAAACATCCATCATGTTCAGTCAGCAGAGGAGATATGAGCGCTCATGAAAACACACAACACACACTAAGATAGACACTGTAGAACACACAGACACACACACACACACACACACACACACACACACACACACACACACACACACACACACACACTTAAGACAGACACTGTAGAACACACACACACACACACACACTAAGACAGACACTGTAGAACACACACAACACACACTAAGACAGACACTGTAGAACACACACACACACAACACACACTAAGACAGACACTGTAGAACACACACACACACACACACACACACACTAAGACACACAAACACACGCACACACAAACACTCAAACACACACACACACACACACACAAACAAACACAGTGTGGAAGAGATTAAACTGAGTGAATGTGTGTTTTCGGGTGTTGATGAATAAATGAATGTTCGTCAGAGGGAGCAGCTTGTGAAGGAATGAGGCTCATCAGGTTGGACTGGTTGGACTGCTTTCAGAGTGGAGGAGGATCTGCTGTAGAAAATCACAATATCTGACAGTCAGAGGTTCCGCTGTAGAGAATAAAGAGTAAAGTTTGTGTTAGGAACCTGAAGACGATGGCCGTGAATCTGAGTAAGAACGGTCTTTCACTCATGGAAGCTTATAAAGAAGTGGTGGACGGAAAGATGGACACCAACTGGTGAGGAGTCTCTTATTATGATGGAGTGATTGTTGTACATGTTAACCTGCTGACAAGTTAACCTGCTGACAAGGTAACCTGCTGACATCTTAACCTGCTGACATGTTAACCTGCTGACAAGGTAACCTGCTGACAAGGTAAACTGCTGACATGTTAACCTGCTGACAAGTTAACCTGCTGACAAGTTAACCTGCTGACATGTTAACCTGCAGACAAGTTAACCTGCTGACATGTTAACCTGCTGACAAGGTAACCTGCTGATATGTTCACCTGCTGACAAGTTAACCTGCTGACAAGTTAACCTGCTGACATGTTAACCTGCTGACAAGTTAACCTGCTGACATGTTAACCTGCTGACAAGGTAACCTGCTGATATGTTCACCTGCTGACAAGGTAACCTGCTGACAAGGTAACCTGCTGACATGTTCACCTGCTAACATGTTAACCTGCTGACATGTTAACCTGCTGACAAGTTAACCTGCTGACATGTTAACCTGCTGACAAGTTAACCTGCTGACATGTTAACCTGCTGACAAGGTAACCTGCTGATATGTTCACCTGCTGACAAGGTAACCTGCTGACATGTTCACCTGCTGACAAGGTAACCTGCTGACATGTTAACCTGCTGACATGTTCACCTGCTGACAAGGTAACCTGCTGACATGTTAACCTATATGTTCACCTGCTGATATGTTCACCTGCTGACAAGGTAACCTGCTGATATGTTCACCTGCTGACAAGGTAACCTGCTGACATGTTAACCTGCTGACATGTTAACCTGACATGTTAACCTGCTGACATGTTAACCTGCTGTGTTTTCAGGGCTTTGTTCACTTATGAAGGAAACACTAATGATATTCGTCTGGCAGAGAAGGGAGGTAAGGTCAATGTACTCTATAATGTACAGCAATAAAAGTACTCATGTATTTTCAGCTGCATGCAGTTATAGTACATGTTATACAGTAAAACGTCTAATGTATTATTATACATTACAATACTGAAGCATCGATGCAGCCGCTACTTCAAAGTTATTGATATACAGTCCAACATAGGGGTCGGGGCCCTCCACAGGGTCATATGATCAATCTGAGGGTCCTGAGATGATTCATGGAGTAAATGTACTTAGTTACTTTCTACCAAAGTAAACTGAGCTAACAGCTGACTATTTGAACCCTGACTGTCCTGGTCCTGGTCCTGATCCTGGACCTGAATAAAACCATTAAATCCTTCATGGCGTGAGTGTGTGTGTGGTGTGTGTTTGTGTGTGTGCAGATGGGGGATTAGAGGAGATGGTGGAGGAGCTGAACAGTGGGAAGGTGATGTACGCTTTCTGTCGAGTCCAGGACCCAAACTCTGGTCTGCCCAAATATGTCCTCATAAACTGGGTGAGACACACACACACAAAAACACAGACACACACGCACACACACACACACACACACACACACACACACACACACACACACACACACACACACACACACACACACACACACACACACATTAACCACTGCAACTGAGCCAAGAGTGTCTGTATCTGTATATTTCTGTATTACTGTGTGTGTGTGTGTGTGTGTGTGTGTGTGTGTGTGTGTGTGTGTGTGTGTGTGTGTGTGTGTGTGTCTGTGTACAGACAGGTGAAGGTGTGAAGGACTCCAGAAAAGGAACATGTGCCAACCACGTGAGCTCGATGGCCAACTTCCTGAAGGTGAGTGTGTCTTCTGTAAAATGCTGCTGTGTGACTTTAACGAGTCACTGATGAACATGTGACCTCAGGGAGCCCATGTGACCATAAACGCCCGCGGAGACGACGACGTGGAACCAGAGACCATCCTGGAGAAAGTGTCCAAAGCGTCCGGAGCCAACTTTCATTTCCACAAACCGACAGAATACAGAGATGCTCCGAGAGGAGCCGTGGTGAGAAACAGACGACGCTTCCACATGTTCATCTGCAGAAACAACAAATATGGAATATGAAATAAATTCACTGATATGTTTGGAGAGAGAAACATGAATATCTAAAACAGGATTCATGTGTTTAAGGCCCAGAAATAGATGCCGGTGTGTGTTCTTTTCTGTGACATCATCTTTAGCTCTGATGACCTCACAGTGATGTCATCAGGGTGATCTCAGTTTGAGATTAAAACGTCTGTGTTTCAAAGTGGAGGTGTGGAGTTAAAAAAAAAGCAGAGGGGGTCTAGAGAAGAGAAGCTGTTGAACTGCATTGTGGGAAGTCCAAGCTACTTTTCCTTATGAATTCATTGAGCATGAATTATTAGTCGTCCACAGAAATCATTTAACTGAGAACTTCTCTGCTGTCACAGGGTTCTGTGTATCGGAAGGTGAACGCCGTGGAGGAAATTCAACAAACCAAGAAAGACGACTTCTGGGTTCAAACTCAGGTTTCTCTTCACCTTCATCCCGAGTTTATGAAGTGTAGTTTGATGTGATCTGATTTAACACCAGCATCTTCTTAGCGGGACGAAGCAGTTCGTCAACAGGAGGAGAACAAACGACTGCAGCAGGAGAGACAGACGATGGAGATGGAGAGGAGGGAGATGGAGGAGAAGCAGACCAAGGAGAGGGAGAAGAGATTCAAGGAGAGAGCTCAGCAGATCGAACAGGAGAAGTGAGTCCGACTCCAGAACCACGTTGTGGACAAAGAGTTGTGGACTGATTGCTGCTTTCTGTGTTTGTCCAGGATTCATCAGAAGCAGAAAGAAGAAGAGGACAGAGAGACGGAGCGGCAGAGACATGTGAGCTCTCCAACACATTGACACAGTCTGAACCTCCATCAGGTCCATCAGGAACAAAAGCATCAAACACATCTATGAACGTCACTGAACTCTGACAGGGGACCAGCAGACATTAAAAGAGACAAAAAATAAAATACATATACAGTATACATA
>NW_026553125.1:0-671 GCF_027596085.1 Anoplopoma fimbria | reverse complement strand
TATATCCTTGAGATGTGTAAGCCACTCCCCCTAGCAGTTAAGAGGACAATTGACCTATTGAAGCTAAAGCACACCTCTCAGAGCAGTTCCTGATTAAAGGCACAGGAGCATCAAACACAACAGAGCATCAAACACTTCCTGATTAGAGAATATCAGAACAGTAGAATCAACAGAATCAGCATCAGTCACTAACCCTTTTTAAGCAGGCTTGGTACAGTTTAAGATCAATTTTAAGAAAGCAGAGAACAATATACTTAGTCTATCCTAGCAGAATCAAGTAGTTCAGTATCCTCCAGAGTCAAAATACACTGGAGAAAGGTTTGTGTGGTCTGAGTATATATATCCTTGAGATGTGTAAGCCACTCCCCCTAGCAGTTAAGAGGACAATTGACCTATTGAAGCTAAAGCACACCTCTCAGAGCAGTTCCTGATTAAAGGCACAGGAGCATCAAACACAACAGAGCATCAAACACTTCCTGATTAGAGAATATCAGAACAGTAGAATCAACAGAATCAGCATCAGTCACTAACCCTTTTTTAAGCAGGCTTGGTACAGTTTAAGATCAATTTTAAGAAAGCAGAGAACAATATACTTAGTCTATCCTAGCAGAATCAAGTAGTTCAGTATCCCTCCAGAGTCAAAATACACTGGAGAAAGGTTTGTGTGGTCT
>NW_026553124.1:0-410 GCF_027596085.1 Anoplopoma fimbria | reverse complement strand
TTAAGAAAGCAGAAAACCATATACTTAGTCTATCCTAGCAGAATCAAGTAGTTCAGTATCCCTCCAGAGTCAAAATACACTGGAGAAAGGTTTGTGTGGTCTGAGTATATATATCCTTGAGATGTGTAAGCCACTCCCCTAGCAGTTAAGAGGACAATTGACCTATTGAAGCTAAAGCACACCTCTCAGAGCAGTTCCTGATTAAAGGCACAGGAGCATCAAACACAACAGAGCATCAAACACTTCCTGATTAGAGAATATCAGAACAGTAGAATCAACAGAATCAGCATCAGTCACTAACCCTTTTTTAAGCAGGCTTGGTACAGTTTAAGATCAATTTTAAGAAAGCAGAAAACCATATACTTAGTCTATCCTAGCAGAATCAAGTAGTTCAGTATCCTCCAGAGTCA
>NW_026553123.1:0-10507 GCF_027596085.1 Anoplopoma fimbria | reverse complement strand
TATAATAATTTCTGTCTGTATATATATTTTTACTGTGGATCTCTACTGTTCTTACTGTTTTTATTGTTCATTTCCTTATTTATAATACTTGTTTTGATCTTATTTTTTTATTTAATTCAGAGTCTCTTGTTTGCACTATCCTCTTTGTATGTAATCCTATAAAATTTTACTGGAGGGACTAATAGGTTATCTTATTTTACCATGCAAGGTGTCATACACCTTATCAGAATTAACTCATCATTCATACAACTAGAACAGGAGCAGGATAAAGTGTCTTGCCAAGGACACATCGACAAGGACCAACGGAGCGATGATTGATCTGCCCATCCTCTGATCAAGACAACCTGCTCACCAATAAGCCACAGTGCCCATGTTCTGCTCTCCCGAAAGGAAATTTCTTAGAATTGACTACCAAAGGAAGTTGACCTGAAGAACAAGTGGCTAAACTTAATTTTTGTGCATTTTACGGAGGACAAGTTTCCAAAACCGGACACAGTTCACGGCTGGAAAAATCCTAAACTCTTACTACTGAAAGACCATGCTAAAAGATGATGGCGGTTCCGGATGACAATCTGTAAGTATGATTTATTATCTGTGAGTCTGCATCTTTTAAAACAACGAGTAGCTAACGTTACTAGCTGGAGGTTCAAGTGCAGAGCTACATGTTGCACACAATGCTCATCTATGAAACTGGCTAGTTGGTAGCTAACGTTATTGTGTCCTAATGGCTCTGCTAGTCAGCTATAGCCCCACTGTGACCTAACTCTGTGTAGAACAAGACGATTGGATATTTGAATTTGAAATATTTTGATTGTGACTAGAATTGAAATGAGGAGGTGGGTTTGTGATTAAAAACTGTATTGTAATGTTCACTTTGGTTTGGCAATTTCTTTTTACTATTTAGATGACTGTTGGCGCTGTGTTTCTTCCTGCTCTGATCCACTGGTCTCCTTTCATAATTCTGCCGACAATAGGTCAACTGGACATCTGTAGATGTGTAATGTTTAAAACAACCAAGGTTGCTAATGTTACTAGCCGTGCTTCAAGTGCAGAGCTTGACCTGGCACACAGTGCTCAGCTGTAGGCCTCAACTAAGTTGGTAGCTAACGTCCTTGTGTTCCAATGACTTTGCTACTCAGCCTTAGACCCACTGTCACCTTACACTGTGTAGAATAAGACGATTGAATATTTCAATCAAGTGAGGAGGTAGGTTTGTGATTACAAGCTGTAGTGTTACAGCCGCCATCCACTTTGGTTCGGCTAACTTTCTAGCTATTTTCAACTATGATAAATAAAAAAATCATATCTCAGTTGCAATGACCATTGATTAGTGTAGTTTTATCAAGGTTATTTGACACACTTTTTTTGTAATGTTACTCAAGGGTCAGTTGCAGTACACAAAGTACTGCAACATTGTCAAAGATGTGGAGAAGCTGAGACACCTCTACCAGTCATCCCTGGAGGCCTTCCACAGCTTGATCCTGCGTTCCCTATCCATGAATTTGTTTTTAGTTTTAATGGAATGCTATGCAGGTAATGCAATACTCTATAATGGATTCTGTAACCTCTTATAACAATGTGACTGATTAGTGAAAGCATTAGGACTGTTATGACTGAGTCAGTCATTACATTTTTGCCTTTCTATTATTGTAAGTTCAGGAACATCTGTCTACAAGGTTGTGTTCCCAAGTCAAAGAAGAATGAATACATAGCAAAGCCAGTTAAAACAGAGCCAACTTAAACTTTTTATTTTTCCTAAGAAAAACATAATACAATGAACATTCAATGTGAATGACCTTTTAAGTATAAGGAAGGAAGCATTCTGAATTTTAAACAAAAAAATTACTGTTTAAATGTTATGATTTAACAGAGTATGTGGATGTACTGATGAAGCTGGTATTTAAGTAGGGTGTTTGAGTTGTTTGAGTTTTTAAGCATTTGTTGAGGAGATGCCGGTATCGCCTGTATGGAGAGGATCAAACATCATTACCCCTGTAGCTTATCTGTACAGTCTTACAGTATTTGCATGTGTCATTTTTATTTATTTATTCTATATTTGAAAAGAAAGTCATTTGGAGGAAAAATAAATTAGTCTAATTTCTTCATTAGTTAGATGAAACATTTATGTTCATATGTAGTTTACACAGATTACATTGTATGTAATAACAAATTACTCTTCTATTCGACGCCAACCGTCCATAGTCAGCTTTGTAAATGTTGTGGATGTTCCTCAGGATGTATGGATTCAAATAGTTTAGATCAAGGCCAGGATGGTGAACCATGCATGTAGGAGGGGACTGGAACCTGATTTACTCTACATAACATTACCAAAGTCACTAATGAAACACATTTGGTTTTAACAGAGAACATGTGCTAGTAGCTAACTTTTGGTGGTATTTCCTACCTACACAGGCAACGTGAGTGTAATTCTTAGCTTCTTAGATAAAGAGAAGGACTTGTGTTTTACACCACATCATAGGCCTATAGCCTAATGCTAGGCGTGTGCTACTGTTAGATACCTGTCTTATTTCTTGGCAGCAGACGTTTTCAACTTTACTTTACTGTGACGTAAAGAAATTACACAGGTATAATGTTACATATAAAATACAAGAGAGCTATAACATAATCCACTGTGAAACGTCCTGCTCCAGTCATGGTTATGACTGTAGTTCGGGTCTATCGGCTCGTTCCTCCGGATTTTGGTAACTTACTCGTGTTCATACTGACACGGCAGGACAGATGTTATCGTTAATATCGGCTACAACAGTGTTTTGGGCCACTCAGTGAGCCTTTTAGAGCTGAATTCTGTTGGTAAGGGGTGGGACATTTCTAATACGTGCGCTGGTAGTAAACTAAAATGTTGTAACAGTTACTTGAGATAAAAATATGCACCCGAAAAAGACCATAATGGGTCCCGCTTAAGTCTCATTTGAAGCCAGTTAAATAATGACAGTAGTAGGTTGGCTCTTTGTAACTGTTGTTTTTTCCATGTTGACTTTTGTGAAAGTGAGTACTGTGCTGCTAAGCTGCTTTGTTAGCATGAAGGTCTTTCTGCTCTGTGATTCACACCAGAGTGTGTGTGTTACTGCTCTCGAGTGTGTAGATTTATGACATACTGCTCTTAAGGCACAGATGTGAAAAACAAATTCTGAAACTGTATTGAAACCGATTTAAAGACTTTGTAACGTGAATAACTGTTTTCGTTTAATTTTGTCTCAGACTAAAAAATACGTAAATGTATATGATTCAGACACACTGTAATATTAGTGACTCACTGTAGCAGCACCATAGCAGTTCCAGTGTAACATACATATAAAAATACTGCCAGCAGTCCTCGGTCCTCCGGTCACGGTCTCACTGAGTCTCCCTCTGTCTCTATTGCACTTTATTGTGCAAATTAAGTGTGTGTGCTGAATGCATGTGAATAAAACATTTGACAGAGTTTCAGTGGAGGCCTTTATCAGTGGGTAACTTAACAAAAAAAACTGTTACTTAAATAAGGCATTCATATTCAAACTTAAACATACAAATCGAAGTTTTGTTAAACAAAAGCACCAGACCTTATCAATGAGGATCAAGAGAAATACAAATTAACCATGGCATTTCGAACTGCTCTTCCTGCTGGTTCATCTGCTTGATGTGGTGGTGGTGGTGGTGGTGGTGGTGGCTGCAGCTGTGGTACTTCTGCCTCAAGTGGTGGTCTGTCCAGGATGTCTTCATTCAGAGGAACTCTTCTCAATTGGGCAATGTTATGAAGAACAATGCAGGCAGATATTATATTGCAGGCCTGCTTCGGCTCCACACGAAGATAGTTCAGGCAGGCAAATCTGCGTTTTAAAACACCATTGATACGCTCAATTGTTCCCCTTGTTGCGCTGTGTGCATTGTTATACCTCTGCTGTGGGTCACATGTGACAGTAGCAAAGGGCCACCGTAGAAGTGGGTAGCCACTGTCACCCAGGAGGATACCATCCGAGCGCAGTTTGTTGCAGTCTTCTGTAGAGATGACTTTCTCTTAGAATCCGTGCATCATGTACAGAACCAGGCCATCTCACAACACAGTTGGTTATTTTAAGGTCAGCATTCCCTATGAGCTGCACGTTGATACTATGCCGTCCTTTCTGTTGACAAATTCCCATTCTCTTTCATGGGGTGCCTGAATGTGTATGTGGGTGCAGTCAATGGCACCAATAGTGTTAGGCATCCTGGCAATTGAGAAGAATTTTCTCTTGGTTTGTGTTATTTCTTCCTCAGTATCTGGAAATCTCACATACTGGTGAATTAGACCAGCCAGGGCTGCTGCCACTGAATGCATGACGTGTCCCACTGTAGACTTTGTCACAGCCAGGCCATCTGCAATGACTTCATAGAAGGATCCACAGGCAAAGAAACGTAGGGCAATAAGCACCTGCTCCTCCACAGTTAAGGCATGACTCCTTCTTGTAGGACAGGGCTATTCAACCTCCTTAACAAGTGGGCCAAAAAGGAAACCGCTGGTGGTTCATGGGCCACACATACAAAACTTATGTCAATTAATCGCTACAAATAAATCGTACTTAAAGCAGTGTTAACTTAATAGATATAGTGCTAAATGGAATAAACTTGTAAGACGCATTCCTTTCTTTTTTCACTTTTAATTGCATCTTTATAACAATTCTTGATCTTACATATTTTGGACACATATTTTTAATAGCAATTTTTATTCAAACATATTTTTGGACACATTTATAATAACAATATAATAACAATAACAATATTTTGGACACATTTTTATGATTCAAACATATTTTTTGACACATTTATAATAACAATATAATAACAATAACAATATTTTGGACACATTTTTATGATTCCAACAATGTTGTTGGAATTATCAAAAAACAGAACTACTGTACATATGACACAATTTTCATTCAAACATATTTTTTGACACATTTATAATAACAATAACAATATTTTGGACACATTTTTATGATTCAAACATATTTTTTGACACATTTATAATAACAATATTTTTGACACATTTTTATGATTCAACAATGTTGTTGGAATTATCACAAAACAGAACTACTGTACATATGACACATTTTGAGCCCCTGTTATATTCAGTTGAAGACCGATCCTGAATTGCAACTTCTCATTGATTTTGCTATTTCAGCATAGTTTAATCGGTTCATCGATCCGATTCCGATATAAGGTCACCGATCCTGATTCGAGACACTCAAATAAATACTGTCCCATAGACAAAACAGCTTCTCATTGCTCAGCTTGCACACTGAGTTCAACGTCTGAATCCGTTTTTGCCAAACATCAGCCTTCATTCCAGAAGGTGATGTCAGTGGTGGCATTCATGTTTCGGTGAAAAGCTAGAAAGAAAATAGTGCTTTAGTCACCAAGTATAGGATCCTGGGAATCGACAATTTTTGGATCGATCCGATATCCGATTCATGAGCGTGAATCGATCGCGGTCGACTTTTTTGAACACAGCCATAATGCAAATAAAACATTCCCATAGACAAAATGCAGCTCCATGTGGGGTTTGTGATACTGGCTAACATGGTTACACCAAAAGTCAGCTTTTGTTCACCCTCAGACTGAATCCGAAGTGCTGTTTTCCAAAGGTGATGCAAGACTGCACATCAACCAGTTCCATCTGAAATGTGCCTTCATCAATACAGGATAATACCTCCATTTACTTTTACACAGAAGTCTGCATCAGGCTTGATGGAAATGGGTCACGAGCAAACTGCAATACTGTCAATGGGAATGCCCGGAAGCCATCTGAAATCTTCTCAGTGATAATTCTCTTTCAATTTTGTCATGATTACGGTCTAAATGTCTGATGACGGTGAAGTTCTCTGTATTTCTCCCGTGGCGATGTGCTCATGAATGCACGGAGTTGTGGGAAGTGCAGCAGTTTTTTGTGATCAGGTCTGTTTTGAAGATCGATAGCTTGGTCTTGAAGGCACAAAGTCTCTCAACCAGATCAGCGATCGACTTTCCCCGCCCCTGCAGTTTCGGAGATTCAAAGTGTTCATGTGTCCAAAAATGTCACACAGAAAGTAGACTTCTGCCATAAACCGTTCATCAACATGCCCTCCAATAGCTCGCTGCTCCGTTTGTGTTTACATGCGAAGGAAAAGACACAATCTCCTGGCGGAGCTCAGGAAACGCATCCAAAACTTTTCCCTTGCTCAGCCATCTCACGTCGTTATGTACGAGCAAGTCAGTGTGATCGGCGAACGTGTCCCGCAAGCAGCTGGACGAAACAGGCGATGTTGTAGGCTGGAGGTGAGCGGATGTGAAATTCACAATGCTCATGACGGTGTCCATGGTGTTTTTCAAATCACCACTGAGTTTAGCACACAGCACCGATTGATGAATAATGCAGTGCAAATACTGCATATGCGGGGCTATGGCTGATAGCCGCGCCACCAGCCCCTGAACTCTGCCGATCATAGCCGGAGCGCCATCAGTAACCAACAGGCACACCTTTTGTAAATCCAGTTCATGTTCATTAAAAAATGACACTATCTTTTGAAAAATCACTTCACCTGTAGTGTGTCCCTCCAGCGGAATAAGCCCAAGAAGTTCTTCCCGAAATCTCACTCCATCGAAAAACCTCACGTAAATGCAAAGCTGCGCCATGTCGGTACAATCCGTTGATTCGTCCACAGCAATCGATATATATTCCGCTTTTCAAACGTTTTCAAAAGCTTCCCGACATCTTTTGCCAGTAATTCCACTCTGCGGAGAATTGATGTGTCTGAAAGAGGCACTTTTTTAATGGCTGAAGTGACGCTCTCTTTTACTTTTTGGTCAATAACCACTTCATCAATGACAGCAAGCATGCAGTCTTTAACGGTGTCCGCGTCGGTAAAGGGCCTCTTCTGTCTGGTAAGAGTCCAGGCTACACGCAGGGATGCTATCATGGCTCTCTGTTGTTCCGTGCAAAACTGACCAAGAGCCATTTGACTCCGTTCAAACGATGCTTGCAGCACCTGTAATTTCTTTCTCCGTTCCTCCGAGCCCGCGGGATAACTGGAAGCAAACAAGCCGTGATTTGAGTGGTAGTGCCTCTTCACATTGTATTCCTTAATCACGGAAATGGCTTCGTTGCACACTAAACACATCGGTTTACTACTTGCGGCGGATGGCAAAGTAAATAAATATTTTTCAGTCCATTCGCTATTGAATTGGCGATTTTCACCATCAACCTTCCTTTTTTTTGGCTTAGAAAGAGACATCTTGGAGCTGTTGTTAGCCTAGCTACAGTGAGTTTCTCCGTGGTCTGCAAGCATAAAATGCAATGTGACCTTGACTGAGCCGTTGAGCCAGACAGAGATGTAATCGTTGCCGTATAATTCTTTATATAATTCTTTCAGAACAATACATTATTTCTATTAAATATATAATTTATACCTTTAATATATATATTTTTTCATTCATTCTATCTATTTTAATAAGTGTGTTCACATAAGTCTAAATACGTATTTATTTGTTTTTCCTTCAGTTGCGTTGCCTCCAGCGCGACAATATATGTATTAGAGCCCTTATCCAATCAGATAATTTCCCTGCGCTGTCTCTGGGTAAAAAAAAAAAAAGATTCTCTTCAAAATCCTGAGAGAATACCCTCGCTGTTGACGCTAATGGGGACTAGGGCCTCGTGGTAAAAGTCACGGCCCGCGTGTGTAATACACGGTGTAATATGATTCATATATATATTTTTTTTATATAATTTTTTTTTTTTTTACAGGCAACATCTTGCGGGCCAGATAAAAAGTAAGATGGGCCGTATTGACCCGCGGGCCGCTAGTTGAATAGGCCGATGTCATGTTGCAGAAGCAAAGGTCATTGACCTAACGAGCCCAGTTTTAAAGTCTGTGACCTGTTCTTTCTCACCTGCTTTCAATTTAGCTTTATGGTATTTAAGGCCTTCCTTAGTGATAGGGCTTTCTCAGACAACATGGAGAAGAATAAAGGAAGTAATTTCACAACAGCAGAGACAACGGCCCTTTTGGAGGGTGTTCGTGCCAATTACCAGGCCCTTTTTGGAGGTTTTAGTGGTCCTGGACAGAGTTCTCTGTCCTCAAAAGTAAAAAATAAAATATGGGCCGACATAACAAGGCAAATTAATGCCATTCTGAGGCGAAAAACCCCCAAACAGGGAACAAGTCCATAAAACGTGGGGAGTTCACTGATACGGTTTTGGACATCATAGGAGGTGAGAGTTCCCAAGCCTTGTTTGGAATACTGCCAGCTGGTACAGGGGAGTCAATCGACCCCACGGAGCCTCTGAACCTGTCTGCTGAATTGGTCACCCTCACCCCTGTGGAGCTGGCATTTGAAGAGCCCAGCACAAGCCAGAGCCCTGTCTTGGAGGAGATGTGGAATCCACCGGCACCACCACCACCATGTAAGCGCAAAAGTCAAGCTGAGAAGGGGGATGGCTACAATGAACTACTGAAGGTGGAAACGGAACGGGCTCAGCAACAAATAATTCTAACAAATGAACAAATCAAACTAACACTTCTTAAACAAGAAGAAGTGAAGTTAAGAATTCAGTTGCTGGAAAAGCAGTTAAAAGACTGAAATGTATACTGCATAGTTTAACACTGTTTGTTTAATAAATCACATTGTTTTTCCTTCATAATTCCTTGTTAATTGGAGTTTGTAATGTCACTTACACGCAGTAGTGTAATGTTTATTCTGTGTTGCACTTCTGACGCCGATTTGTTAAAGCATTGCAGTGAACAGCGTGCATGTTTGCAGAAAAAAAAAAGGAACGTGAAAAGGAAATAAACATTGATCAAACAGCAGTGAAGCTTAGTTGTGGCTAAAAACAAAGAACTTTGAAATGGGACACTTGATCTTTTTCTTTTCTTTTTTTTTTTGCACAGTTCTGAAAACATTAAATGTTTAATATAGGCATGTAAAGTAAAAGGCTACAAAACTGGGACACTTTTCTTTACACAGTTACACAGTTCAGTGACATGTCTTGTTTATTTTGGCTACAAAGATGATGTGATGTCTTTAGAAAGTTAAGAAAACTTTACTTCAATAGTATATGAAACTCAAAATGCCCTTGTTATTAATGTGACTGAAAATGTTTAACATTTTGTTTATCATTTTGGAAATTCTATTTGAATAAATGATATTTTTGAAAGCTAACCTCACCTTTTAATTGCCAAATAATAACATACACTCTTACCAGCGGTCAAAACAATGCCATTTACTGCTTTTTATATAGAAATAAAATGTATATTATGCATAATTGAGTTCGGCATTTTGGCCCTGCCCTCCAAAATATTTTCAGTTGCTCATTTGGCCGGTGGACGAAGTAAACCAATTGTGTACTTGAGTAAAAGTACAGTTACATTGCATTGAATATTACTCAAGTAAAAGTAAAAGTATTCACCTCATTTTTTACTTGAGTAGAAGTACAAAAGTATCTGCCTTCAAAAATACTTAAGTATTAAAAGTAAAAGTATTTTTTTTTTTTACTGTCACATCAAAACCCCTACTTGAACAGGTGAACAATGCTTTACATTTGCCTAATCAAACCCAAAATACTCAAAACTATATTATCTTTAAGTAAGACCAAGTGGTTTTGAAGCAACAACACAAAAAGCATTCCTTCAAGTTTCATTATTTTATTTTCCATTAATTTCACTCAAGAAAAACAACAGAAATCATTCAACATAAACATTACATTTGCCGAAACATTAACTAAGTTTTGAAGAGGCCATACAGTATATGAAGACAATAACAAAACGCAACAGTTTTCGAACATGTGGAAAAGACTATATGGCAAGTAGTAAGGCAGTGCTTGAGACCATTTGAATGGAAACCTTAGAAGTCTCTCCCTCTCTCTGTGTGTGTGTGTGTGTGTGTGTGTGTGTGTGTGTAGTTGTATGTTTGGGTTAACTGAATATGTGTGTAGATACAGTGTCAGAGAATGACATCAGAATCACTTTTGAGATGTACATCTAATGTAAATCTGCAAAAATGTGAGGGGTGTACTCACAAGGCGATTTTGTCAACTCAAATATTTTATATTCCTCTTCAGTAAGAGCTGGTTTTCAAAAAAATTTGCGTCCGTGCCTCGCCTAGGACTGAAAATGAGCACCGCGATCCATCTCTGTTTGTGGAGAACTACCTCTTCAGACAGTTTGCCTATGTTCGTAAACGTTTGCTTGCTTATGTTCGTTTAACGGAAAATGTTTAAAATCGTTCGCGAACGTTCGCCTATGTTTGCGATTCTGAACGCACCTCTGTTGTTAACTTCAGCAGATAATCGCGCGCTGGGCGCTGCCGCTGATTGGTTATAGTCGCGATACACTTTGACCTTTTGGTATTTTATTAAAAATAAATAAGGAACGAGTGTTTCTGTAAATGTAAAGAAGTGAAAAGTAATAATTTTCGCTTTAAATGTAGTGAAGTAAAAGTATAAAGTCTTACCAAATAAATGTACTTGAGTAAAGTACAGATACATGGAAATGTTACT